>NC_068413.1:15782474-15969391 GCF_023724105.1 Carassius gibelio | reverse complement strand
ATTGCTACACAGGACCTTAATGGTAAAACCTTTTTAATCATAGTCACCCCCCCCCCCCCCATTAATAGTATATTAACATATTTATATATTTTTTTGATTACTGTATATATTACTTATTTATATTGTTTTTTACTCCTCTATCTAGCTGGTATTACAATATCCTACAGTGTTTGTTAGGGTTTTACATAAAAACAACAACAATGTGTCAATTAGGTACTTTTATTTTTTTATGACGTGAATTTTTACCAAAATGACAGTGCTCTAACAACAGTTATTAGCAGAATACATTAATAAATTTCAATTGACATTGAGCATAATTAAATAAGTAAAATAAAATAGAAACTGGAAATAGTAAAATGAAGACCAAGTTCCAGTAAAATACTGTATTTTCTTCTATGATGCCTGTAAGTCCAACATTATGTGTTTTTTGGTGATTGAGTGGCCGTTTCTCTCTGCAGATGACAAGGTTGTAGGATGTGACAGCATCTTAAATACATAACTGAGTTCATAGTTACAATGTGTCTCCTTTCATTTGTTTTAGTAAAAAAACAAAACAAAAAAAACATTAATTACATATTTTTGTTACTTAGTGGTGAAGAGGATAGAAGTATCCTTGGGCTAGTCACACTTACATGACTGGAACTTCAACTGGCACCGGCTTCTATGGTCAAACAAAAAAAACTAGAGCTTTTGAGCACCAAACCCACCAAGTACCCCTTGTTCAGGGTAAAATATACTGCTGGATCTTAATGTTGTGGGCCTGTTTTACTGTTGGAGGTCCTAGAAGTCATGTTCAGATACATAGATACATAATGTATTTAATCAGATACTAAAAGATAATAAATCTAAATCTGACTCCTCTCTCCCGGGTCCTCGCTAACACACATCATGGGCCTCGAACCTGGGTCTCCGGAATGGGAGGCGGACGCACTAACAAGGAGGCTGCATGATGATGTTGTTGCAAAATGACTGCAGCCACCAGCCTCTGTTGCTAGTGCGTCTCTTGAGATCAAGGGAGTGAAAAATTAATTGCACAGCACTTACTCACTGGCCTCTGTTACATATAAAATTCTTCTTTTATTGTTCAGCAAAAGTCAAAAGCAGAACTGACATACAGTAGATATAATCATTTGTTTGAGTCCTGTAGTCTGTTCATCTAAATGTTTAACTATCCTTTAGCAATACTTTTTTTTTAGTTCCAAGTTTTCCTGCTCACCGCCTCTAAATAAGCATTGAAATGTATTGTAAATATCTTTTATAAACTTGTTTGTTTTGTTTTTCATCTAACAACCCACAATGTAAACACCTAAATATTTTTACCATTTCTTAATATAGATTAGAAAAAGAAATGATAAGGATGGGAAAGTGACATCATGATTTCCAGAGATGCCCACTTAGCACCTCCTGCTCTTTAAAGCAACACCCCACACAACTGTCGTCATAAATTAGTAGGCAGAATGGGTGAGTGGGTCAGAAAGAGAGAGATGTGGATTACTGTAAACATCTGCCTGTATCTGTCTTTTAAATGCATCTCTACAGCTTTAGTCCACAGATCAGGTACTTGCCAGCTCCAGGGACGCTTCAAGTTAAATGGAATGTACCAGGATGGAGATGTTATACTTGGAGGCCTGTTTGAGGTTCATTTTTTCACTGTGTTCCCAGAGCTGAGCTTCAGAACTGAGCCAGATCCACCATATTGTGAAAAGTGAGTCTGGAGCCAGAATGCCTTCTTAACTATAAAATATGATAGAGACATAGATTTTAAAAAATAACAATAAAAAAATGACAAAGAAATATGCAATGTGATGTTATCTTGGCCATATATATATATATATATATATATATATATATATATATATATATATATATATATATATATATATATATATATATATTGAAACCTCTTTATATTAAAACAAATGTGTACCATAGGAGGATTCCATGATTTCTGAATTGGAATATATTAATGCTCATTTTGTATGTATTATATTTTCTGTTTAATTTTTTAACATTGGTTTATAAAAACTTTTTTTTTCTTAGATTTGATATGGAAAGCTTCCAGCAGGCACAGACAATGGCTTTTGCTATAGACGAGATCAATAATAATCAAAATCTGCTGCCTAATATCACTCTTGGTTACCATCTTTATGACAACTGTGTGATGCTAGGAATGGCATTCCGTGCTGCCATATCCCTAGTTAGTGGAACAGAAGAGAGATTATCCAACCTCAACTGCACTGGCCCTTCTCCAGTGATTGGGATTGTGGGTGATCCAGGTTCAACTCCATCCATTGCAATTTCCAGTGTTCTGGGGCTATTTCGAGTACCTATAGTAAGATGGGATGAAAAAAGTAAAAATGCACTATATGCATATTTTGTACTGTTCAATTCCATTTGTTCTATTTAGTCATTTATATCCTGAATCAATTTCTTTGATTCTCCATGAGTATGTAAATCATAATCCATTTCTCTGTCTCATGTCTTCTCTCTCTACGTCTTTCCTAATTAGGTTAGTCACTATGCCACCTGCTCCTGTTTGAGTGACAGGAAAAAGTACCCCTCTTTCTTCAGAACAATCCCCAGTGATGCCTTTCAGGTGCAAGCTATGGTTCAGATCTTAAGGCATTTTGGATGGACATGGGTTGGACTCCTCTACAGTGATGACGACTACGGCATCTATGCTTCTGTGTCCTTTAAACAGGAAATGCAGCTGTTTGGAGGTTGTGTTGCCTTTTCTGAAATCCTACCCCATGACAACAACCCCAAAGACATTCGACATATAATAGGAGTGATTCAGGCCTCTACAGCGAGAGTGTTGGTTGTTTTTTCTACTTCGTCCTATCTGATGAATTTGATGGATGAGGTGGTATTGCAAAACCTGACAGGCAGACAGTGGATTGCAAGTGAAGCATGGGCTACCTCACCTGTGTTTCACACTTCACGTTTCTTGCCATTTTTGGGAGGCACACTGGGCATTGCCATCAGACGTGGAGAGATCCAAGGACTTCAAGAGTTTTTGCTACGTCTTTGTCCCAGTAATGATCCAAGAAATAATATGTTGAAAATCTTCTGGGAAAACATGTTCAGGTGCAGTTTTAAAACTGAGGGTGCAACGACAGATGGAGGCCAAGTCAAAAAGTTGTGTACTGGACAGGAGGATCTGATCAGCACAAACACATCATACACTGATGTTTCAGGGCTGAGAGCAGCTTATAATGTCTATAAAGCAGTTTATGCCCTGGCACATGCACTTCATGACCTAATGCAGTGTGAGGAGGGTATTGGACCATTCAGTGGGAACAGATGTGCCAACATAACCAACCTAAAACCGTGGCAGGTAAGGCCCACATGTATATTGGAGATTCTGTCGAGGCATATAGTAGAGCTAAATGTGGAAAAGCAAAATCTGTGCTCTACATAGATTAATATATGATATCTTAATTAAACTGATATTGTCCCAGTTATATTATTGATATTTTAGTAATCAAAGAAAATACATTTATATTGACAACATTTCTTCATAACAATTAAATTTTTAAGAAACAGTCATTCACACATTCTTATAACAGAATTACAAAAAAGAAATTAAAGTACAATGTTGCAGTCATGTATGAATGACAATTTATAAATGTATACTTGTCATGTTTGACTTTTAAATGTGTTTTGTCTAAAAACTATACAGCTGGTTCACTACCTACAGAAAGTGAACTTCACCACAGGCTTTGGGGATCATGTGTCATTTGATAAGAATGGAGATGCACTGGCTATTTATGATGTATTGAACTGGCAGCCATTCTCTGATGGATCAATACGGGTCTACACAGTTGGTGTAGTAAATGAAGGGGCAGGGAAAGGGAAGGTGCTTTCACTGAATGAGGATGCATTATACTGGAACTTTCAGTTTAAAAAAGTAATCATTTTCAGTTATTTATTAAATTATAAATTATATATATATATATATATATATATATATATATATATATATATATATATATATATATATATAAAAACATGTTACATTCATTCTTATGTATCATAAAAATGAAACTATTACACAATATTAAGCATTCACTTTATCACTGTGTGCTAATAAATAACAACATATGTTGTCCACTGATAGCCCCCACGGTCTGTGTGCAGTGAGAGCTGCCCACCAGGCACCAGAAAAGCCATGAGGAAGGGACTTCCTGTCTGCTGTTTTGACTGCCTTCCATGTGCAGATGGACAGATTTCTAATACAACAGGTGAGGAGATTATTGTGGGCAAAATATAATTGTAACTGAATGAAACTTGAGATTTATTACAAAATTATTTCTTGTTTATTTCTTGTTTTCTATGTTTTTTTTTGTTTTTTTTTTTTACTTACAGATACAATTGAGTGTACTGCATGCCCAGATGAGTTCTGGTCCAATCCAGATAAGAACCAGTGTGTCCCCAAAGATGTAGAGTTTCTATCCTATGAGGATCCTCTAGGCATCTCTCTAACTACTGCATCGCTGCTTGGCATCTGCATCTGCACTCTTGTAATGGTCATCTTTGCTCATCATCGTAACACTCCCATAGTACGAGCCAACAATTCAGAGCTTAGCTTTCTGCTGCTATTGTCACTCAAACTGTGTTTCCTGTGTGTGCTGCTGTTCATTGGCCGGCCAAAGTTGTGGACATGTCAGTTAAGACATGCTGTGTTTGGCATAAGCTTTGTCCTGTGTGTCTCCAGCATCCTGGTCAAGACTATGGTAGTAATAGCAGTATTCAAGTCATCTCGGCCAGAAGGCAAAGGCCAGATGAAATGGTTTGGAGTTGCTCAACAAAGATGCACAGTTTTGGTCCTAACAGCCCTCCAGGTTGTGATATGTGCAGTCTGGCTATCAACTGCCTCTCCAACACCCCATAAAAACAACCAGTATACTCGCTCTAAAATAGTATATGAATGTGCTATAGGCTCAGTAGCTGGTTTTTCTATGCTGCTGGGATACATTGGGCTGTTGGCAGCAGTCAGCTTCCTGTTAGCCTTCCTGGCAAGAAATCTACCAGATAATTTTAATGAAGCAAAGTTTATCACTTTTAGCATGTTGATATTCTGTGCTGTGTGGATTTCATTTGTTCCAGCATATGTGAGCTCACCAGGAAAATATGCAGTGGCTGTCGAGATATTTGCTATTCTAGCTTCCAGTTTTGGATTACTGGTGGCCATATTTGCCCCTAAGTGCTACATCATCCTTTTACATCCAGAGAGGAACACTAAAAAAGCCATCATGGGAAGAGAGACACAAAATAAATAGTTTTACATTATTGTTTACTCTAATAATTTTTGGGGTTCACCACTGTAAAAACAAACAAACAAACAAAAAAACAAAAAAACAAACAAACATCATTATCATTAAAATACAAGTTATTCTTTCACTTGCTTTAAAATTACACTATTTATGTACAGTATATTTTAAACAATAACCTCTTTTATACTTTTATAAAACTGTAACACTTAAGTTGAGAGACTTTTTATTAAATCATACAATGTATATATGCGTTATGTGGCCAAACAAACAGCCTATTACCGTTGCCTTTGTAATAGATTTGCTTATGAATCAAGAACAAGGCATTTGTAGCTGTATTTATAAACTGCTTAATAATGACTATTAATGTTGGGATAATGCTTTATAAAGGATGAACTGACTATTTACTAATGCTTACCTAATGATTCATAGCATGCATTTATTATAAAGTGTTATCCAATATTATAATATAACATTAGAACATACTTAAAAATCTACCTAAAATTTAGAAAGTAAATTTCAAAATGTGATAGTCGTAGGCTGCAGCCTAATGAATAAAAATGTTAAATACATAAACAAATTCACATAAAGGCTCTTAAAGGGATATACTCCAGCCCAAAATAAAAATTTTGTCATTAATCACTTATGTCCATGTTGGTCCAAACCCGTAAAAGCTTTGTTCATCTTCGGAACACAATTTAAGATATTTTGGATGAAAATCCAGAGGCTTGAGACTGTCCCATAGACTGCCAAGTAAGTTACACTGTCAAGGTCCAAAAAATGTATGAAAAGCATCATCAGAATACTCCATCTGCCATCAGTAGTTCAACCATAACATTATGAAGTGACGAGAATACTTTTTGTATAAAACAAAAATAATGACTTTATTCAACAATTCATTTGTCAACAATCTCCTCTGTGTCTCTCCACCAGTGGTGGCTGGTGCAAAAGAAATTGGTGTGGGGGTGCAAACAACAGTAATTCAAAGTGTTAGTAACGCAGTAATGTAAAAGCCATTTATCAGGTAAGGATGTATAATTACTGCTAGGCTAAACAGCTTAGCTTCATGACTGTTAAAGCATGCAATAAACGTACCACAAATCAGTGAATTTTAGTTCAATTTGGGTTTATTATCTGTAATGAAAAAATCAAGGAAATCATAAAAAAAAAAGTTGCATAATCACTGGCCAATAGAACTACTTTAAAATAAATTTAGCTTTCCTTTCTTTCTGGTTTGCAAATTTCTCAATGACCTTCTGGTTAAAGTAATTTCAGTCACCAGTCTCTTTTCCATTGACAACGTGGCTAATGTATTCAGACTGTCTTGGGTCAAGCTATTTCTCAGAAAAGTTTTAATTATTTTCAAGGTTGAGAAGCACCTCTCAGCTTCTGCTGTAGTCATGGGTAGTTACAAGAATCTTTAGGAGAGTTACAGTCTCTGAAAAGACTTCCTCAAGATTGTTCTGCATAAACAGGTGGAGTAGGTCCAAAGCACCACAACAGGCTCTGAACTCTTGCAGTAGATGAGACTAAGCTCTGTCTTCAGCTTTCTCCCGTCGAGCACTGCATAGGTCTTCAAAGTCCTGCCCAGTGCATCTTCAGGAAACACCATTGAGTACCGTTCAAACCCGTTTGCTTGCAGCACAGTGGCACTATTGAGGTGGTCTGTGAAGGAGAACCTTTCCAATGTGTGTCTGAGTATGGTATCACAGACCTACACAGTAAAGGATAAAAATATAAATTATGTAGTGATGACAACATGTCAGTTTCAAATTAAAATAACAAATTTGAATCCATAATTTCTCAAAACTTCATAAACATGTTCCTTCTTAGAATTTTTCTGATGTTCATGCTAACACCAATTTTTAAAACACCAGCCATTTATTTTAATCAAACTCAGAGATGAAGGCTGTAAAAATGTAAAGGTGGTCCACAAGAGGAAACCGAAGAAAAACAAATAATTTTACATCAGTTTAAAGACTGTGTAAATTATTATTATTTTCTTTTCTTTCTTTTTTTTACATAATGCTTCTATAATGAGACACTTAAGGAGTATTATTTGAAAAGAGACATGGTCATTGTATAACTGTATCATCTACACAAGCCATTGTGCCTGCAACAAATTAATTTGCAACAAGTTAAATTGCATTGTTTCATTTAACTTCTTTGGGTAATTGTCTTTGGTGACTACAATAGTATTGCTCCACACATTGATCCCACAAACATGGAATAGTAATCCTCTCATAGTAAAGTTATCAGAACCAAATTATCATAATTATTTATATGCATTCATATTATGTAAATGTTTCTTTATCTTAAGGATCTACTCTTTGCTACAATACTTAAGCTTTTTTTTTTTTTTTTATAAAATCAAAGAGATTTACAAGTACACATAGAAAATAAATAAACAAGCAGTTTAACTTGTTGGTGATGGTTTATTTTGACTGCAATAAAAACTAATTTCTGCTGCAATCCGTTCATGGACCTCTGGACTGAGTGACCGCCACCTCTTCGGTTGAGAACCACCTTCACTGCTTTGGTCAACCAGGGAATGGAGATAATTTCTGTAGATGAATAAGAAAACATATCAATAATAATAATAATAATAATAATAATAATAAATGCAAAATAAGGAATACAGCTGCTATCTGATCTTCTGTATATCCTGCTGGAACTGCTGGATG
Organism: Carassius gibelio; assembly: GCF_023724105.1. NCBI lineage: Eukaryota > Metazoa > Chordata > Actinopteri > Cypriniformes > Cyprinidae > Carassius > Carassius gibelio. The sequence continues at coordinate 15,961,434 of NC_068413.1, read as the reverse complement.
ATCCCCCTGATGTGGATTGAATCTATGTCCTTCTTCTGGAGTTTGGCATAGAGGAGGTCCACATGTTGCATGATGTTATGGAAAAGTTGCAGAAAATAAAATAAAATCCTAATCCTCCAGCAGCATGGCAAAGGCTCCTGCCTCTCTGACGGTAACAGGGTCAAAGTCACCTGAGTCTCGTATAGTTTGAAAACAGCAGATGAGGTCCTCTCTGTGCTCAAACACTGAATTGATGGCACGGCTGTGGAAGTTCCATCCGACTTTGCTTGTTTGTAGTCTATGGGCAACTACTTTATCAAGGACATCGGTGCGCTTGGGTGATCTTGAGAAAAAGCTGTCAAATCCTCCAAGGTCAGAAAAAAGAACTCTCACTTTGGGTATGTGAGAAGTGGCCTGTTGCATTATCAGATTGAGCTGATGTGCATAGCATTGGATGTAATTGGCATTTGGGTACACATCTTGCATCTTCCTTTGAACACCTGCAGTGGCTCCATCATACACTTGGGAGATGAGTTTATTCTTCTGATCCTTTGGAAGGATGACAGCAAGATGCTCTTTTAGTGCTGTGGCGATGGAATCAGCTGTAGCTGAACGCAGAAGAATAAACAAAAAAAAACTCTCATGTACGTTATTTTTAGCATCAATGTACCACAGCACAAGCACAAATTGACACTGTGTGGCAATATCGGTGGTCTCACCGGCATGGATTGAGAGAAAGTCACTGCTCTGTGCTTCTTGGATTATGTGCTCCCTAACAACAGACAACATTCAGTCCAACAGCTCGTTTGAAGTTTCCTTAAACACAGTGGCAACAAAATCGACCAGGCCACGAATATCCCAAGATTGTCTGATGTCTCGTTCTCGTCATGACCATGCAAAGCCAGCTCAAACACGAAACAAAATATCACACAGTCTGTTATTCTAGACAGAATATTTTTGTGACCTCTTCATTGTGCCTTCTAATGCCAATCCTGTAGCCTTCATCTAGCTGTTCAGCAATGCTATGCTAATTCTAGGTTCGGGCCATTCCCAAGCTTGGAGCCCTTCCCCGGACAGCACGCCAAATACGCATACCATACCTCAGCTAATTATATGTAAGCGTGAACTCATGAATCACATTCACCTGAAAACAATCACACACAGCTGCCACCAATTACACACACTCAGCACAATCATCAGACACTTTTCAATCAGTTTTCAAATTCTTGTTTAAGTTTATAGCTTTAATAATATTGTTTTTTAGTTTATAGTTTTCATAGTTGTTTCAGTTTATAGTTTTCATAATCCTATTTCTGTTTTTAGATTTCATAGTTTAGTCTTTTTCTTGCTTTGCCATGTTACTCGTGTTTCGACCCTTTGCTCAGGATTCTGGATTACCCACTTGCTTAGCCCTCTAGATATTGTTCATTCATCATAGACCCACGCGTGCCCTAGGAACATTCTTTGTCTTGCCCTATACATACACCTCTTTGGCAGTATTTGACCCATGCCTGTTGTGACCACATCTCTGTGTAATAAAAGCTTGCACATGGGATCCACACATCTCACGACTCGTCAGCCCCATTACAGCTATAAGACAGGCTATGCCTATAAAATAACAAATAAGTTACATAAATTTTAAATAGGTATACAAAACTGGAAATGACTAAATAAACATGCATAATATATAAACAAATAAATAAGAAGTGTAGAATGTTTATTAGCAAAATGAGTAAGAAAGCTTGGAGGCACGACATACACCTCTAAGTCAAATAAAATAAATAAATTGCACAACAATTAAATAAAGTAAAAATCAGCAAACAATGTGGAGCCAATTTAATAAGAAACAAATGTTTAAAAAAAAACTTCCGAATAGAGATTTTTTTCCTAACCGACACTCGTTAATCGATTATTAGCCATTAACAGAAAAGATTATTTTAAATAAGTCAAATTGAGTGACCCGTTAAGAATACTAACATTTGTTTTCCGTGAATTCATTTTGCATGTGCAAAAAGCAGCACACAAGAGAACATGAGGATTCACATGGTCATCACATCACCCACCTGCAGTGCTTCTATATATATATATGTATGTTACCGATAACCAGGACAGGAGGCTGAAAGTATAAGAAACTCAGTTAATAGAGGCACAAGCAGAAGAGCAGGTAGTTTAGGGTGAGGCAATGGTGCTGGAGGCAGTGATGAAGGGATCCGTTGGTGAAGGGATCAAGACTCTGGAAGTAGTGGACACACACACACGCACACAGGATGAAGACTTGGAGACTGCTGGAGAGAGGTAAGTAGAGTGATAGTTAGTCCTTAGAGTAAGCACACAGGTTAGACCTTGTTCCGAACGAGACCGGACGCTGACTGTGTGTGTGTGTGTGTATGTGGTATTTGTAGTGAGCTGGTGATTGCAGGTGGATGAGAAGCAGGTGGGAGTGATTAGTACTCAGGTGAGGGAGTGTGCTGTGATTAGTTGGTGATGGAGCCTGGCGTCTCTGTTACAGTACCCCCCTCCCCACGGCCCACTCCTGAGGGCCAAGGACCCTGACAACGTGGTGGACATCCTCTTCCTTGTGGAGCCAGTCTTTCAGGGTGATTGGAGTGGAAGGTGTCTAGTAGGTTTGGATCCAGGATGTCATTGCGTGGGACCCATGAGCTTTCCTATGGACCATATCCTTCCCAGTCCTCTTAAGTTCTCAAGTTGTCCACCACGCCGCCGGGACTCCAGGATGTCATGAACCTCGTAGGCAGCTCCGTCATCAAGGAGGAGAGGAAGGGGGGCTTAGGCTACACCAGGCTGTGTGGAGGGAGAAACAGAAGGATGGTAATATTTAAAGAGTGAAACATGGAAAGTGGGTTGAATCCGGTATCAGGTAGTAGGTGGAGCTTGAAAGTGACCAGATTGATCTGCTCGGTGATGGTAAATGGTCCAATGAATCTGGGACTAAGCTTGCGGCATGGTAGGCACAGGCGGATGTCCCGGGTTGACATCCAGACCTTCTGTCCAGGTTGGTATTCCAGGGCGTTAGAGCGACGAAGGTCAGCTGTCATCCTGCGCCTATGTAGGGTCCGTTGCAGTTGGTGGTGGGCCACGTCCCAGACCCTCTCGCTTTCACAGAACCAGAAGTCAATCGATGGGATGTCTGAGGGTTCACCTGACCAAGGAAAGATCAGTGGTTGGTAGCCAAGCACGCACTGGAATGGAGTGACCATTTCCATGGCCGTGGGTAGACCTTTCAAGGGAAGACAACATGATTTAGAGAACCAATCAACTATAACAAGGTTACAAGTGTTGTTTGTCAGAGGGAGGCAGATCTGTGATGAAGTCCACCCCTAGGTGTGACCACAGGCAGTTCGGGACGGGCAGAGGGTGGAGCTTGCCTGATGATAGGTGCTGTGGAGTCTTGGAAATGGCGCAGTCTTTACATCTGTGCACGTACCTTCTGATGTCCGATGCCATGTTGGGCCACCAGAAGTGTTCCCTTAGCAGCGAGAGGGTTTCATTGACCCCCTGGTGACCAGTACCAAGAGACGTGTGTGCAGAGTGGATGAGTGGAGTGCGCTGTCTCCTGTGGATGTATTGCCATCCTGGTGGCCAGGCCCCACCAATGGCGGAGTGTTGGTGAAGGGATTGGAGGAGGGTAGGGTCTTGGCTGACCAGATCATAGGACTGACGATTACCTTCTCAGGAAGTAGAGGTTCAGGTTCTTCTAGGCTTTCCACCAGGGCGTGACATAGGGCATCAGCCTTGATGTTCTTGGCCCCTGGGCGGTACGAGATGGAGAAGTTGAAGCGGGTGAAGAATAGCGTCCAGCAGGCCTGTCTTGGATTAAGCCTGTTGGCTATGCGTAGATACTCTAGGTTTTGATGGTCTAGGAAACTAGGAGAACTAGGAAAGGGTGTTTGGCTCCCTCCGGCCAATAACTCCACTCATAATTGAGCTTCTGAGAAAAGAAGGCACATGGATGGAGGCGGCTGGGACTCCCCTGCTGCTGGGACAGGACCGATCCCACTCCGGTGGTGGAGGCGTCGACTTCGACGATGAAGGGTCGATTGAGGTCAGGATGCACCAGGTTTGGAGCGGTAGTGAAAGCCTCCTTGAGAGAGTTGAAGGCCTCCGTGGCGGCTGGGGTCCAGGACAGAGACTTGGGTTTATTACGGAGGAGGCTGATGAGAAGGTTGGTGATGGAGATGTAATTCTGGATGAAATGCCGGTAGAAATTGGCAAAGCCAATGAATCGTTGGAGTTATTTGATTGTGGTAGGAGTGGGTCAGTTCTTGACAGTGTTCACCTTCCCCTCGTCCATCCGGTTGCCACTGCTATTGATGTTATACCCAAGTAACTGCACTGAGGGCTGATGGAAGGAGTATTTCTCTGCCTTGAGGTATAGGTGGAAGGCCCTCAGGCATTGCAGGACCTCCGCAATGTGGCGATGATGTTCTGCTAAGCTCCGGGAGTAAATGAGGATGTCATTTATGTAGACGAGGATGAACTTGTGGAGGAACTCCCGGAGCCCCTTATTTATGAAATCCTGGAATACGGAGGGAGCTTGACAAGCCCATACAGCATCACCAAGTACTCATAGTGGCCAGTAGGGGTGATGAAAGCAGTTTTCCACTCATCCTCCTCACGTATCCGGATGAGGATATAAGGGCTGCAGAGGTCCAACTTTGTGAACACAGTGGCACCATGGAGATATTCCAGGGCAGCTGGGATGAGGGGAAGAGGAAAACGTAATTTAACAGTTATATTGTTGAAGGCACGGTAATCAATGCAGGGCCGCAAGCCTCCGTCCTTCTTTTCCACAAAGAAAATGCTGGATGCAGCAGGGGAGGTAGATTGACGGATGTAACCTTGCGCCAGCGCCTCCTTAATGTAGTCCTTCACAGCCTTCTCTTCCAGGATGGAAAGGGGATAGATCCTTCCTTTAGGCACTGGTTCACCCGGAAGAAGATCGATGGCACAATCCCATGGCCTGTGTGGAGGCAGCTTGGAGGCCCGTTTGGGGCAGAATACGTCACTGAAGGGGGCGTTGTACAGGGGGGTTGGAATGGCTATGGATTGCTTTTCTACCGGGCTCTCAATGGATGTGGTACAGACAGGTAGAGGTTCCGGGAAGAGTTTGGCTGGAAAAGGGAATCCAGTGATACAGCCCTAGAAACAGGAGTCGCCCCACTTCAGGATTTCACCTGTCTTCCATGAAATAACTAGGGTTATGCTGCTACAACCACGGGCACCCTAGGATTGACATCAGTGGTGGATTCCTCCAGAACCAGCAGATGGATCTCCTCCTTATGAAGTAGCCGGTTTAGAGGGTTATCGGACCAACACTATGATGAATGCATCTTCAACTCATCTTCAATCTCGCTGACCTAGAATTGAGGAGGGCAGAGAATGGAAGAGAGATCTCAGCGGCAGTAAGTGTCACTATAGTGGTGAGTGGTTTCAATTGATACTTCGAAGGGAGATTGGCACTCACCATGGGACGAGGAGGACGGACGGACGGGGCATACGGAGATGATATGCCCGCTGACCTAGAATTGAGGAGGGCAGAGAATGGAAGAGAGATGTCAGCTGCAGTAAGTGTCACTATAGTGGTGAGTGGTTTCAATTGATACTTCGAAGGGAGAATGGCACTCACCATGGGACGAGGAGGACGGATGGGGCATACGGAGATGATATGCCCCAGAGATGCACAGTAGAGACATAGATTCTGGGCAAGGCGTCTTTGCCGTTCAGCAGCAGTGAATCGGTAAGAGTCGACGAGCATGGGCTCGCTTGCTGGTTCTGGGGAGCTGACGATCTCAGGTCGGCAGAGTGGCGAGTTTGAATACGCCTGACCCTGGTGCTCTTGGAGGCACGACTGCATACGGGTGGCAAAGCGGATGGAGAGTTGAATGAAGTGTTCGAGCCAGATGGTGTCCTTGTATGCAGCGAGATGCAACCGCACTTAAGGTTCCAATCCCTGACGGTAGGTGGTCAGCAAGGTCTGCTCATTCCATCCACATCGTTGCTGCAAGACTCCTGAACTTAAGAGCATATTCATTGACAGACATTTCTCCTTTAAATTATAAAGCTTCTCACCAATAGAAGAATCCCATGCGGGTCTGCCAAAAACTTCTCAGAAATGGTTGATGAAGCTAGAATAAGACTGGATAACAGGGTTATTTTGTGTCCAAATAGAATCGGCCCACTGAAGTGCTTTATCTTGGAGTTGAGATATCAGAAAGGCCACTTTAGATCGTTCGGTGAGGGCATCTCCAGGACCAGCGAGCATTGGAGCAGGAATCCGCTGCAATCCTCCGAACCAGAGTAGGGCAGGTGAGGAAGTGGTGGTGTTGTCAGCTGAAGTGCTCGCAGGTGATGGGGATGCCGGAAGAGTGGTGAGTGTTCAACGCAAAGCGTCAACAAGGTCCTGGAAGGGGTCCGTGAGGCTCATGCTTGTGCCGATCGGTCTTGGTCAGGTCTTCTTTTACGGAAAACCAGGACAGGAGGCTGAAAGTATAAGAAACTCAGTTAATTGAGGCACTAGCAGAGGAGCAGGTAGTGTAGGGTGAGGCAATGGTGCTGGAGGCAGTGATGAAGGGATCTGTTGGTGAAGGGTTCAAGACTCTGGAGGTAGTGGACACACATACATGCACACGATGAAGACTTGGAGACTTTGAGATCGCTGGAGAGAGGTAAGTAGAGTGGTAGTTAATCCTTAGAGTAAGCACACAGGTTAGACCTTGTTGTGTATGAGACGTATATATATATTAGTGGTGGGCCGTTATCGGTGTTAATGTGCTGCATTAACGTGAGACTCTTAGCGGGCGATAAAAAAAATATCGTCGTTAATCTATTCTCAAAGTTGGGTTGGGAGCTGGGTCTATACTATGCAAGCTATGATGACTTTCACCTTTATATTTTATATAACTCACTGGCTGAGGCCAGCCTAAAAAGATACTCAGGACAGTTGACGGGCCACTGCTGCGCATCATCACGAAAGCGTATCTTTTTCATGTTTTTAAGCCTTACCGCTTGTCGATTTAAACATTAAAGCATCCAAACACAAGATGTGAAAAAACTGAACAGAGTAGCTGGTTAATCGCGCGCTGTCTTTTCTATGTAGTAATGATATACCTATTCTCATAACTCAGATACATTCAGAAACTGATGTGTTTAACCCTTTAACTGTCACCCCCATTTTTGAACATAGACGTGAAAGTACACTATTCACACTTAAATTGTTATAATTCATAAACGCTTTTGAATGCAGACCAAAGGTTGGTCTCTTTTTAAAGAAGACAATCTCCAGATTTAAAAAAATGGAAGCATATAAATGTTATAGAATTTTAAATTTACTGTAAAGAAAATGTTCTGTACTATTTTTATTATATTTTATATAAAATAAATGTTTTATAAAATATGTTTTTATCCAAAATTGCTATAAAATTAAAGCCATATGTCTAAATAAGTTGTGTTCCAAATTTAAAGTTGATATAAAAATGTAGGTTCATTTTGTTTAGGTGTTATACCACAAACAGCCACCAGGTGCCATTGAAATTCCATTGAATTTTTTGGATGCATTTTTCAGTCACAAATGTATGAATTCCTCTCTCAATATTATGTCTATGACAAAATCCACCAAATATGAAATCTTGAGACTAAGACCTTTCCAACAATATGTATTTTTTTAAGATTATGAAAAGTTGTCATTCTAAAAGACCATAATATATTTGGAATATGACACCTCCCACTAAGGGGTAGGAGCACGCTAAAATATTTTAAAGTACGATTTCCATGGTAATGCAGTGTCCGATTTCAAAATGGTTTTCACAGGATGAATTTGGAGTGTTTAAGCTTTCGAATGATATATCATTTATGATGATTACTAAAACATGTGATGGGAAAAAGGATGCACAGATTTTTTTTTGACAAAGGTCAGAACTCCTGTTATGATGTATATGTTTTGAGGTGCACTCTTGTCATAAATTAATCTATTACTGTTCCTACATAATTTTTAACAACAAAAAGTATTCATGATGAATCCGTGAGAACCATGGAAGGCTGGGTTCCATATTGAGACCTAAGCGGTACTCGTACAGTATGCCAGATACCATACCAGATACCATTTTACATCAGTCACCGACCAGTGACCTACTGAAAGGGAATGTGTCCGTTAGGTATGGCAACCCTTGTTCCCTGAAGGAGGGAACGGAGATGCCACGTCCCATCGCCATGGCTGCTTTACTGCTGCTGAGCTACCACCTGCTGCAATGTGCATTGGCTCGTTTAGTTTACACTCAAAGTAGATTGGTCTATCGAATTGATATCCCATTTTGCGTCGGCCACCGATGTGACGTCTCCATTCCCTCCTTCAGGGTACGAGGGTTACCATACGTAACCGAGACGTTCTTCTTCTCCTTAGCCCAGGTAAGACGACTCTGACATTGTCTGTGGTTCAGGAGTGGCTTAACAAGAGGAATACATCAACTGTAGCCAAATTCCTTGACACGTCTGTATGCCTTGACCCCAGCCTCAGTCCATTCCTTGTGAAGTACTGAAGTATAGAAGTTGTGTTAAATCTTGGTTCATGTTATCTACGGTAGTTAATTAATTTTAACTAATGAACCTTACTGTAAAGTGTTACCGGTTAATCTTTCTCACATATAATGGAAGCAATATACTGGAACTTTGAAACAAACAAAGTACTTATTTTATTTTAAAAGCCATATCTTGTGCTAATTATCATTTATATATTTAAAATATAACAATAATGAAATGTAAATTAATAATAGTGCAGTGTATTCCCAAGACTATCGGATCATGCAAACACAATAGAGACATATCAGTGTTCGCCTGAATAACAACAGTTGTTAACTCTCTCAGCCCCAACGGTCCTTGTGCAATGAGAGCTGCCCCCCAGGCACCAGGCTAGCCACAAGGAAGGGCCTTCCTGTATGCAGTTTTGACTGCCTGCCATGTGAGATGGAGAGATTTCTAATATAACAAACAATGTATCCTTTTTATGCTCTGAAAATAAATTAATAAAATGTAACTACAACCTCACTTTGTTGTGCTTTTTATCTTTGTCTCTCTTTTTTATTATTATTATTTTTTGTTATTTTTTTCACAAATGCGACTGAATGCATAGAGTTTCTGTCCTATGGGGACCCTCTGGGCCTCTCTCTGACCACTGTGGCCCCTGCTTGGCACCTGCTTCTGTGCATCCTGGTCAAGACTATGGTGGTAATAGCTGTGTTTAAGTCATCCCAGCCTGAAGGTAAAAATGCAATGAAATGGTTTGGAACAGCTCAACAAAGAGGCACAGTCATGGCACTAACTGCCCTCCAGGTTGTGATTTTCACAGTCTGGTTAACTACTGCATCCCCAACACCCTATAAAAACAGTCAGTATATTACCTCCAAAACTACTGCATCCCCAACACCCTATAAAAACAGTCAGTATATTACCTACAAAATAGTATATGAATGTGCTGTTGGTTCAGTGGCTGGTTTTTCTATGCTACTGGGACACATTGGACTGTTGGCAGCAATAAGCTTCCTGTTAGCCATCCTGGCGAGAAAGCTTCCATATAATTTCAATGTAGCTAAATTCATTACATTCAGTATATTGATCTTCTGTGCGATGTGGATTGCATTTGTTCCAGCATATGTGAGCTCAGTTCACAAGGGAAATTTGCAGGGGCCGTGGAGATTTTTGCCATTTTAGCTTCTAGCTTTGGATTACTGGTGGCCATTTTTGCCCAAAATCATCCTTTTACATCCAGAGAGAAACACTAAAAAAGCCATCATGGGAAGAGCCACTCAAAAGAAATAAATAAGTACGTTCCTTTTGGCAAATACTTCAAGTTTTAATCAATGTTGGCTTCAATGATGCCTTTTATAACTTCTTTTTGACCCCAAGCGAAGAACGAAAACGAACTTCGTTTGAAATGTGTGACCACATTTTAGTGTAAACACTAATGCTCCCTAGACATCATCAAATAATCTACCCACCTATCACTAGCAAAACAGGCCTTTAGCATTTAAATGGTTTCATAAAGATATATACTGTATCCACAACTGCTAAAACTCATTGCATTGGGGAAGAAATGTTTTAGACCAGCATTTTCCAATCCCAGTCCTCGCACAATGGATTTCCCCTACTCAGGGAGTAGAAAGCAATGGATGCTGTGTAGGGATCATATACATAAATCGAAACAAAGTTTATGCATAAAGCTCTCTTTTAACGAGCTGGTTCTCTGAATCAAGTGTGTTAACTAAGGCCAGAGATTTTCCTTCTTCCGTTTTTATTAAAAAAACAAAAATTCTGTCCACATGAAATTGCAAAAGCATGTTATGAAGCACTGTCAAGAGCATGCCAAGCCAGCAAGTGGCGATATAATCTCAACCTTAAAACCTTGTTGGCCAATCAGAAGCATCAAAAGGTTTCCAGTGGGCAGAAATAACAGCCATACTCTGACATCACAAGCCAAATCTCTGGTTTCGCTTTCTACATAATAAAACTGCAACCAGAGTTTATGAAAATCTTCACCCTGGCAGGAATTTTCAAAAAATTCCGTTTTCAGGGACTGCATTTAAATGTGGTCTGATGGCCAAATCACATAGAAAAAGCTGCGGATTTGTAAATACCCGTGTTTGTGTCGGCAGGGCAGGAGGTGGAGTGAGGACTGGAATTGGGAAGCGCTGTTTTAGACCACACAAAAAAAAAAAACACCTGTTGTTTACAGGCATCGTTTTTGAGTTAGTTAAGTAGACTCAAGTGACCTGTCCACAGAGACAGATCTACGGTTCGTTTTGAGAGTCAAACATGTTAAAAAGAATTGATGCTTACACGCAAAAGGGGCAGTTAGGGCAATGACTTTGCTTCATGAGCAGCCCGCCAAAATATAGCACTACATGTCCTGAGTTCAAGACCTGAATCATTGTATACACCCCCCCCCCCACCACCACCACCACCACCAGCACCCCCCTCTGACAATCTGCTTCCTGTCAAGAATCTGCAGTGTCTTATTAAAAATAAGCTTGTTTCTGTGAATCCATCTGGTGACAGTAGACAGTAGGGTGACATAAAATGAACTCATGAACAGAGGGTAAAATGAACTCTTCCTAAACAGAAATAAAAGACCTTATAAAGACGTTGTTGTACTTTCTCACTGAGATTCTCCAAAGGATTGACTTATATATAATGTCTTTCTCAAAATTGAAAAAAAAAAAAGAACCACTTTGTTTTATATTTCCACACTATCACATTCGACCAGCAGGTGGCAGGACACTGTACTGCTTCAGGTCCCAGATTTAACAGTTAGAAAGGCAGTAAACATAATGCACTCATAATTATATGCATTCTTTTTTTTATTACATTATACATGGAAATTTTATTAAAACTAAAATAAAAACTAAAATAAAAATAAGTTTGCACACTTTTCTATGAAATCAACCTAAGATAATTTACATATATGTGACTATAAGGGCTGGTAAGCAATTAATTTTTTTAATCTAATTAATTACATGATGTGGTGATTGATTAATCCAATTAATCGCACATCAAATTTGGAGAAGACAGATTATTTAAAATCATTGCCGTGCAAAGAATCAAACAGAGATTAGAAAAAGCAGGTTCAGCAAGAAATATTTTGTTTGATAAAATTTTATTACATATACTCTTTTAGACCATGTAAGAAAATGATGACAGAATTGTAATTTTTAGTTGGGTGAACTATAACTTTAATCATTTATTTGTTTAATTTTATTATTATTACAATATAAATATTAAATAATTCCTTTAATGAAATTATACTCTAAATTATAAACTAAAACTGCCAGTAGGTGGTGGTAAAAGTCTTAATGATTAATTCATCGAGTCATTTATTCATTCATTTGATTTGTTCAAATGGCTGATTCATTCAGGAGTGAAGTAAATGGTTCTTTATGAATGGTTCATTAAATCATTAGGCGTGTTTGTCTTGAAGCGGGTCATCACCATCAGACTGATCGGTGTGTAACATCAAAGTACCACAAGAGCTTAGAGAGCAGACGACTCTTTGTGCTTTTGAATCGTTCGCGTGTACTTTAATGTTATACACCGATTGCCCCATATCTTGAATTTTAGGGATTTTCTCTAGGCTCCATCATGCAGTAAGATGTTGCCCTGCCTCATATTAGTCATCAGTCGACTGTATGAAATGGCAGATGATCCACATAGGTCTGGGGCGGGGCAAGTGCGTTAAATGCGTTAATAATTTAAACACATTATTTTTCTCCATGCTTAATCTAATTAACACGTTAAATTACCAGGCTTAGTCACTATACATATTAAGTCAAATATTCTAACTTTAAAGAATACACATTTGATCTGAAACCTAACTAAAAACAATTACAAATAAAGTATGCTAATTCAAGAAATGGATAATGAAATATAGACACCATTATCTCCAGGCATGGGCACTTGGCACCGCCTGCTCTCTAAAAGTAACACCCCCATGACCTTCATTATAAATAAGTCAAAAGAACAAGTAAGTGGGTCAGAAAATAAGAAAGATGTGGACCACTTTAATTATCTTCCTGTATCTTTCCTTTAAATTTATTTCTGCAGCTTCAGTCCTAAGATCAGGTACCTGTCAGCTTCAGGGACGCTTCAGGTTGAATGGAATGTACCAGACTGGAGATGTCATACTCGGAGGCCTGTTTGAGGTTCACTTCCTCACAGTGTTTCCAGAGCTGAGCTTCAGAACAGAGCCGAAGCCACCGTACTGTGAGCAGTGAGTCTGGAGTGGATAAGTATAGCTATACAAGGATATACAAGCTATACAGTGTTTATTGCTAATGTGAATTTGCTCAAATGCTGTTTCACTTATTTTTTTATTTTTTTTATTTCCTTTTTGTATTACCTTTTTAGAACTGTTAAATATCAACATTTATCCTACTTTTTCTTAGATTTGATATGGCAAGTTTCCAGCAGGCACAAACCATGGCTTTTGCTATAGATGAGATCAATAAAAATCCAAACCTGCTGCCTAACATCACTCTTGGTTACCATCTTTATGACAACTGTGTGATGCTAGGAATGGCATTCCGGGCTGCCTTTTCTCTGGTTAGTGGAACAGAGGAGTCCTTCTCTAACCTCAACTGCACTGGCCCACCTCCAGTCATTGGGATTGTCGGGGATTCAAATTCCACTCCTTCTATTGCAATTTCCAGTGTTCTGGGGCTATTTCGAGTACCTATAGTAAGATTAAATTAAATGACATACATTGTATTTAAATTTTCTGTACTTTTCAGTATGTTTCTGTATACCAGTTTTCATTAGGATCAGAATCTTTCTATTGCTTAAAATAATGTCTGTATGTAAATAATAGTCATGCAGCTCTGTCTTTCTTTATCTTGCTCTTTTTGTCTCTCCTCTTGCTTTTTCTTTATAAGGTAAGCTACCTTGCCACCTGTTCCTGTTTGAGTAACAGAGAAAAATACCCATCTTTCTTCAGAACAGTCCCCAGTGATGCTTTCCAAGTGAGGGCAATGATCAAGATTTTAAAACATTTTGGATGGACTTGGGTTGGTCTTGTCTACAGTGATGAAGACTATGGCAACCACGCTGCTCAATCCTTCCTCCAGGATGTGCAGGTGTTTGGAGGGTGTGTTGCTTTTTCTGAAATCTTGCCTCTAGATAACAACCGCAAAGACATTCAGCATACAGTGGGAGTGATACAAGCCTCTACAGCGAGAGTGGTGGTGGTTTTTTCCACTTCAACATATCTGTTGCCTTTGATGGATGAAGTGGTATTGCAGAATGTAACAGACAGACAATGGATTGCAAGTGAAGCCTGGTCTACTTCACACTTATTTCACACTCAGCGTTTTTTGCCCTTCCTAGGGGGCACACTGGGCATTGCCATTAGGCGTGGAGAGATTCAAGGACTTCATGAATTTCTACTACATCTCCGTCCTAATAATGATCAAAGAAACAATATGGTGAGAATCTTCTGGGAGAACATGTTTAAGTGCAGATTTAACATTGGAGGAACAGGAGAAAAAATGTGTTCAGGGCAAGAGGATCTGAGCAACACAGATACATCATACACTGATGTTTCAGAGCTGAGGGCCTCATATAATGTGTATAAAACAGTTTATGCAGTGGCACATGCACTTCATGACCTGATGCAGTGTGAGGAGGGGAGAGGACCATTCAGTGGGAACAAATGTGCAGATATAACCAACTTGCAGCCCTGGCAAGTAAGGCACAAATATATAGTGCAGATTATATCACATAAAATAAAGAACTATACACCAAATTAAAATAAGTAGCACCATATATAACAACTATCCTGTCTACAAACTATACAGCTGGTTCACTACCTACAGAAAGTGAACTTCACCACAGGTTTTGGGGATCTTGTTTCATTTGATAAGAATGGAGATGCTCTGGCAATCTATGATGTGCTGAACTGGCAGCCAAGCTCTGATGGGTTAATTGTTGTCCGCACAGTTGGTGTTGTAAATGAAGGGGCAGCAACAGGAAAGGTGCTCACACTGGACGAGGAAGCATTTTACTGGAACTTTGAGACAAAAAAAGTAATTAACACTGCATGTTAATCATCTTTTTTGCAGATACATAGTCTGAATACTGGTCAAAGTTATGATAAAACAAATGAGAATAAATTAATGAAAAGATGTTATCATGTAAAACAGATGACAGATACATGACAGATTATGTCTCTTCCAGCCCCCACGGTCTGTGTGCAGTGAGAGCTGCCCCCCAGGAACCAGACGTGCCAGGAGGAAGGGTCTTCCTGTCTGCTGTTTTGACTGCTTGCCATGTGGAGATGGAGAAATTTCTCATACAACCGGTGATGACAGTATAGACAGTAAAATAATAATAATAATAATAATAATAATAATAATAATAAATAATAATAATAATAATAATTTCCTATTTTAACTTTCTAATATATTTTATCAAATGTAATTATTTTTCCCTCCTTTAATTTTTGTCTCCCCAGATGCTGATGAGTGTACAATATGTCCTGATGATTTCTGGTCCAATCCAGATAAAGACAGGTGTGTTCCTAAAGAAGAAGAATTTTTATCATATGATGATGCTCTGGGAATCTCTCTGACCACTGCTTCCCTGCTTGGCACCTGCTTCTGTGCTCTTGTGTTGGCCATATTTGCTCATCACCGTAACACTCCCATAGTACGCGCCAACAATTCTGAGCTCAGCTTTCTGTTGCTGTTATCACTTAAACTGTGTTTCCTGTGTGTGCTACTGTTCATTGGTCGGCCAAAATTGTGGACATGTCAGTTAAGACATGCTGTGTTTGGCATAAGCTTTGTCCTGTGCATCTCCAGCATCCTGGTCAAAACTATGGTGGTAATAGCCGTGTTCAAGTCATCTCGGCCAGAGGGTAAAGGTGCAATGAAATGGTTTGGAGCAGCTCAACAAAGATGCACAGTTCTGGTCCTAACAGCACTCCAGGTAATAATATGCATTGTCTGGCTTTCAAATGCTTCTCCAACACCCCATAAAAATAGCCAGTATATTAGCTCCAAAATAGTATATGAATGCACTATTGGCTCAGTGGCTGGGTTTGCAGTGCTTCTGGGATACATTGGCTTCCTAGCAGCAGTTAGTTTCCTGTTAGCTTTCCTGGCAAGGAACCTTCCAGATAATTTTAACGAAGCGAAATTCATCACCTTTAGCATGCTGATCTTCTGTGCTGTATGGATTGCATTTGTCCCAGCATATGTGAGCTCACCAGGGAAATATGCAGTAGCCGTGGAGATATTTGCCATCCTAGCTTCTAGTTTTGGATTACTGGTTGCCATATTTGCCCCAAAGTGCTACATCATCCTTTCACATCCAGAGAAAAACACTAAAAAAAACATAATGGGAAGAGAAACACAAAATAAGTAGCTCTACATTGCTGTCATAAAAAAAAAAAAAAAAAAATATTAGAATTCTAATTTGACTCCCTCTTATACTTTTGAGTTTCATCTTCATAAATAAGCAACACCTTTTTGTGTGATGTATTAAGCACTACTTATTCTGAAGACACTTTTAAACCAAGCAGCTGTCTCAAGCACTCAGTCTTTAGGCAATAAAGTATTAAAGCAATAAAGGTAAATGGAATGCAACACATAAACCCACAAGGGGTAATAAATGTACAGAGAAAAGGCAAAAATAGGATTGCTTGAAATATTTTAACACAGTTAAATCTAGAAATAAATTTTCTGAGGAATGTGGAGTGATGAAAGGTATGAAAGGAAGAGCTGAAAATGTTCCTCTTCCATCAGCACTTAACTGTATCCTGATCAATAAATAAATAACTAATCTTTCTCTGTTTCCACTATTTTTTAGTCCCTCTTTTTCTGTTTGTACTATTCTAATGTCTGAAGCGTTGTCTCATGTTTATTGTCATTTTATGAACATTATCTTATTGTATTTCTTATAAGTAATTAGTAAGTCACTTTTGATAATACAAAAGCTAAATTATTAATTAATTAATTAATACTACTACTAATAATAATAATTATTATGATGAAGTAGTGGAGAGTGGGGCACAACGTAAAACTTTTAGACATTTCAAGTTTGTGTAAATCCACTTGGGGTTCAGAGTAAAAAAAAATATCCACAGTAATATCACACTTTTCTAGTACAAATATGTCACTTTGTTTCATAATAACAGTGTATGTTTTTTCTTTAATTACTATATATATATATATATATATATATATATATATATATATATATATATATATATATATATATATATATATATATAAACTAATATAATATATATCTAAACTAATATAATATATATATATATAACCAACTCTTTACAAAAGTGTTGAATCATTTTCAGGAGGGGATTTGACAATTGTTTCCGTTTGCTCATTAGTCAAAAATGTAAAACACAGAAATAGCATGTTTGCAAACACGGATATGAGACAAATTAGACACTTGGTAGACAAAAGCAAATATATCACAATCTGTTGACACTTTTATAAACACAAATGAAACATGCATATAGCACAAGTTCACTAGTAGGCTTGTTGTCCACAACCCAACAGTTTATATCCTTTTAAGCTAAAATAATAATAATAATAATAATAATAATAATAATAATAATAATAATAATAAAGATGTTACCGAACAGTTCTTTCTGCTTTGGGGTAGGGAGGAAATTTAAATACCTGATGAAAAAACGAAAAAGAATGTCCCCAAAAAGAGAAAATAATATAAATCCACTGGATCAAGGCCCCACCAAAAAACTGGTTATCCTCCAACTGTCAGAAAAAGTACCCAGAGTATTGTCCAAAAATGTATATCTTTTCAATGAACCTTTTAAATCAGATCGCAAATCAGACCAAACGATTTGTTTACAAATTAGAATGATCCGATTGCAGCTGTTCTCGAGTCAACAACTCAACGGATTTAAATAAACTGTTTAGTGCGAGTCTCCAGTGAACTGAATTCACAAGTAAGAACCTGGAGATCTTGTGAGCGCGCACATCTGATGCTGTTAAAATTAATAAATGTTTAAATGTATTTACAATTAATTATTATAACTGAAAATGATATTTAGGTCAAAACTCAGTTGTTTGTGAACTAAATCTGCTGTAAAAAGTGATCTGTTTAAGCCCACTGAAATGCTTGAATGCAGATAATGCCATCACATCGTTCGGTGGTGTCTCTATATGTTTTAGGTAAAATAAAAGAAATAACAAAAAATAACAAAAACCTT
This sequence comes from Carassius gibelio, assembly GCF_023724105.1. Taxonomy (NCBI): domain Eukaryota; kingdom Metazoa; phylum Chordata; class Actinopteri; order Cypriniformes; family Cyprinidae; genus Carassius; species Carassius gibelio. Next base: position 15,943,700 of record NC_068413.1, on the reverse strand, counting down.
ACAATAGCACAGATTAAATAAAATAACTCATGCACATTCAAATCCCCCGCTGCCAAAATGTTTTTTCGATTAACTAGACGAGTAGACAGATATGAATGTTTATTCATAACTGGAAGTTAATAAATATTGTTAGCTGATGCTAACTGTCTAGCTAACAAGCTTCCTTGTGCTAAGTTGAGGTAAGGGGAGGGGGGATGTGATGTTCAGAACAAATGAGAAAAATAGAAGCAGTTAGGTCAACAAGAGAACAACAACAGTATACAAGTGCCATGACAAGTCTCAGTTAGTCTAGTATAGAACGCATAGCCAGGTATTTTTTATTTTTTGTTTATTAAATGAAAAAGACATGAAAAGGAAAAGTGCTGGTGTTAGTAGGTTAAGTGCAGGCGAATAAGATGAGTCTTTAGATGTTTCTTGAAAATGAGTAAAGACTCAGCTGTACGAATTGAGATTGGGAGGTCATTCCACCAGCTGGGCACAGTCCAGGAAATGGTCCGTGAGAGTGATTTTTTGTATTTCTTTGGGATGGCACCACAAAGCGTTGTTCACTTGCAGAGCGCAAACTTCTGGAGGGCACATAGGATTTAACCAGTGAGTTTAGGTAAGTTGGTGCCGTGCCAGTGGTCGTCTTGTAGGCAAGCATCAGTACCTTGAATTTGATGCGAGCTGCTACTGGTAGCCAGTGTAACCTGATGAGGAGAGGAGTAACATGATCTTTTTTTGGCTCATTGAAGACAACCCTTGCTGCTGCATTCTGGATCATTTGCAGAGGCTTGACAGTACATGCAGGAAGGCCCGCCAGGAGAGCATTACAATAGTCCAGTCTGGAGAGAAAAAGAGCTTGTACAAGAAGTTGGGTTGCTTGCTCTGACAGGAAGGGTCTAATCTTCCTAATGTTGTATAAGGCAAACCGCAGGACCGGGTCGTTGTAGCAATGTTGTCAGTGAAGCTTAATTGATGATCCATCACAACTCCTAGGTTTCTGGCTGTCCTCGAATGAGTTATGGTTGATGATACCCAGCTGTATAGAGAAGTTGTGATGAATCAATGAGTTAGCTGGAATCACCAGGAGTTCAGTCTTTGTAAGGTTAAGCTGAAGGTGATGGTCATTTATCCAGCTTGAAATGTCACTCAGACAGGCTGAAATGCGAGCAGCTACCGTCGGGTCATCTGGCTGGAATGAGAAGTAGAGTTGGGTGTCATCAGCATAGCAGTGATAAGAAAAGCCATGCTTCTGAATGACAGATCCTAAAGATGTCATGTAGATGGAGAAGAGAAGTGGTCCAAGTACTGAGCCTTGAGGAACCCCAGTAGCAAGGTGGTGTGACTTTGAAACATCACCCCTCCAAGACACACTGAAGGATCTGTCAGAGAGGTAGGACTTAACCCAGAGGAGAGCAGTTCCAGAGATGCCCATCTTTCTGAGGGTGGACAGGAGAATCTGGTGATTAACAGTGTCAAAAGCAGCAGACAGGTCCAGTAAGATGAGTACCGAGGATTTTGAAGCTGCTCTTGCTAGTCGCAGGGCTTCAGTAACCGAGAGCAGAGCAGTCTCAGTTGAGTGGCCACTTTTGAAGCCAGATTGGTTGCTGTCCAGGAGGTTGTTCTGTACAAGGAACATAGAAAGCTGGTTGAACACAGCTCGCTCAAGTGTCTTTGCAATAAATGGAAGAAGGGATACCGGTCTGTAGTTTTCAAGAAGCGCTGGATTCAGAGATGGTTTCTTGAGCAGTGGGCTTACCCGAGCCTGCTTGAATGCTAGAGGAACTGTTCCAGAGAGAAGAGAGTAGTTGATAATGTGAGTAAGTGAAGGTATGACTGAAGAAGAGATTGCTTGAAGGAGGTGAGTGGGGATAGGATCAAGTGGACAAGTAGTAGGATGATTGGACAGGAGAATTTTGGAGACGTCCATCTCTGAGAGTGGGGAGAAGGAGGATAAAGAGTGTGCGTCGGTCATTGTGAAGTTGTCCTCAGTTTGCGGTGTGGAGAATTGGTCACTGATGGATCTTGTCTTATTTGTGAAGAAAGCTGCAAAGTCGTCCGCTGTAAGAGTCGATGGAGGAGGTGGAGGCGGCGGATTAAGAAGAGAAGAGAAAGTCTTGAAGAGTGTCCGAGCATCACAGCAGCTGTTAATTTTGTTGTGGTAGTAGGATGTTTTAGCTGTGAAGACATTTGCCGAGAAGGAAGAGAGGAGAGATTGATACACACTGAGGTCCGTAGAGTTTTTTTGATTTCTGCCATTTCCTCTCTGCAGCCCTGAGTTTAGAGCGATGTTCACGGAGAACCTCGGACAGCCAGGGGGCAGATGGGGCAGTGCGTGCTGGTCTAGACAACAATGGGCAAAAGTTGTCCAAGCAAAATGTTAAAGTGGAGCAAAGAGTGTCCGTAGCACTGTTCGTGTCCAGAGCAGAAAACTGAGAAAGTGCAGGAAGTGAGGATGAAACCACAGAAGATAGGCGAGATGGGGAGAGTGAGCATAGGTTCCGTCAAAAGGTGACCTGCGTTAGAGCGTGTGCCACTTCAGAAGTAAGTGCTAGGTTAGCAGTAATGAGGAAGTGGTCAGAGGTGTGCAGTGGAGCAACTGAAGAGGTGTCCACAGAGCAACAGCGCGTGTAGATGAGGTCCAGTTGGTTGCCCGATTTGTGAGTCGCTGTAGTAGACACTAGCTTGAGATCAAATGAGGTGAGCAGAGTTTTGAAGTCAGCAGCCTGGGGTTTATCTAGGTGGATGTTGAAGTCACCAAGCAGTACCAGAGGAGTACCATCTTCAGGAAAGTTTGATAGCAGCACATCCAACTCCTCCAAGAAGTTTCCCAGTTGACCTGGGGGACGATAAATGACCACAAAGTGAATTTTAACAGGGTGGGTTACAGTAATGGCATGTGATTCAAATGAACCAGTACCTGTATGGCTGAAGATCAAATTTCCATTCTTTGGATATAAAGAGACCCGTACCTCCACCCCTCCCAGTGGTACGAGGAGTGTGGGAACAAGTGAAATTAGTGGAGAGGGCTGCAGGGGTGGCAGTATCTTCAGGTTTGATCCAAGTTTCTGTCAGTGCCATGAGGTTGAGATCGGAATGAGTAGCAATAGAAGAAATGAAGTCTGCTTTGTTAACTGCAGACTGGCAGTTCCAGAGACCAACTGGAATAGAGAGTGTAGTAGTGGAGGTCAGAGGGACATGGCGTAGGTTTGTCAGACAGGCCTTCCTGCGACGTACATAGCGTGCTCTCTGAGTGTTAGTAGTGATAGTAGAGATCTGAAAGCACATAGTGACTACAAGTGTAAGATATATTTGAGAACAAGCTATACAAAGAGTAAAAAAAAAGAGAAAAGCAATACTCAAGTGCCCTGTCGGTGTCCTCGCTCGTGTAAAATGTAAACATTCAGCAAGTCCAACGAGAAGAAGCAGAGTTGGGAGAAAGAAAAAAGATGTTAAAATCTTGAAAAGTTTGTGGGATTTACAGGGATAGGCTAAATATGGATGACAGGGACCAGTACGTGGACAAAATCTTCACTATTAATGGTTTGGATCCATATAAAAAATTCCAAACAAAGAGTGGAGCACAGACGATGACTTGCTGCCGCACTTTTGCATTACAGATATCTTCAGCTACCTTGTTTGTTTTGTGAGCGCCTACACTTCAGAACAGTTCCGAAGCTACAAGTCATTGGAATCTCATGTGCAGCTGCAGATAATAAAGCCGGCAAACAGTATACAGTAATCCGGACAACAGTAAGCTTCGCTACACCTAGCTGCTAGTTTAGTAACTGTTATTGCTAACAACCATTCACAAATATACTTTTAACTATGTGTTTCAAAAGTATAGTTAGTAACCGTGAACCCTCCTGTTTTTTTCCGGGGTTCTCATGTATTTGAGCTCTTTTCCCGCTGTCTTCACGTTTTAGTATTTTCCTGTAAAATATCACGTCAGCCCTTCAATCGGACCGGTCAGTCTCTGTACTGTTGTCCTGTTGATTTACCCTTGCCCTTCCAAGGTTTTTTTTTTTTTTTAAGATAAAAGCGTGGTTGTTATGAGAGCATGATTTCACGCCAATCTGTAAGCAAAGTCACGTTAGACCTAGCTTTACAACAAATTTTTGCTGTCAGCAGAGGGATAGCAACAGAAAGATGAATGTTAACGGGGGGGGGGGGGGGGGGGGGGGTGAAATGCTCGTTTTCACTCAATATCCTGTTAATCTTGAGTACCTATAGAGTAGTACTGCATCCATCAAAACTCCAAAAAGTCTTTAGTTTTATTATATTCATAAGAGAAAGATAGTCTGTACCGATTTTTCCCGGAAAAACACGACCGGCTGGAGGCGTGACGTGTGGGCGGAGCTAAAGAATCACGAGCGCCAGTAGGCTTTTGCGTTGAGAGCGTTTGGAAGCTGTGACATTACCGTGAGGACAAAACCAACCAAAACAAACCATGGCTAACAGTCAGATTCGGCGTATATTTATGATCCAGAATCAGATCCAGAGGCTGAAATTTAACAAGAGCAGCATCAGCAACGACGTCTCTATGTGGTATGTACTGAAACTGTATATATTTGCTTAGCGGTTTGGAAAATGACTAAGTTCCACTTTGTCGTCTTTTTTTTTTTTTTTTTTTTTTTTAGCTGTACATGTGGAAAGTGCAGTTTGATGACAACATCGCATGTTGTTTACTTGATGTGCTTACGTGCCGATAGCTAAGAACAACAACACAGAGATATATGAAGCAGTTTTACTCACCGCATGCGGTTCCAACACACGATCGTGACCCTTTTTCGTTGGGACTGCATTATCCTTAAGAAATAAACAATGTGCAAATCCGGCGTCAAACTGGGCCTTGTTTGTAAAACAAGCATCTTCGAAATGCAGGGAACAAACAAAAACACTTGCACAACTCCGTTGATGCTCTGTAAAAATAAACTACATCCACTGGTCCCTTAATGTTTTTTTTTTTTTTTTTTTGGTAATCTGTGCAGGGTTGTCTTGCCCTGGCAACCAAAAACACACTCCTTTTGTGACATTTCGCGACGCTCTTGCTCTGATCAGTGAATGTCTGTTGTGCTCTCAGTCAGTGCTCTGCTATACGGAAGTATTCCTGAGCCCATGTTGTGATTTCCATTACAGTAGCATTCCTGTATGTGATGCAGTGCCGTCTAAGGGCCCGAAGATCATGGGCATCTAGTATGGTTTTCCAGTCTTGACCCTTACGCACAGAGATTGCTCCAGATTTTCTGAATCTTCGGATCATATTATGCTCTGTAGATGATGATATATGTGTTTTCTCAAGAATCTGCTGTTTATTTCTCTTAATGTGGAGACTTTTATAGCATAAAAATGTGTATTGTTTTATTTGGTTGAATGCATGTGTATTAACAGTGTTTGTTTAAAATCTGTTAACCTGTGGGATGACGCCAGCGCACATAGGTGTTCTTTGTTCACAAAACACAAGAAAAGTTATTCTGATTCAGCCATGATCGGTGCATCACCCATTAATAATAATTAAAATTACTAGCCTCAGATTGGAAGTAGAATCTGGGATGTCTTTTCCAATCGATTCTTAAATAGGTAGATCTCGTCTTTCATAAAGGCCAAGGTCAGGGATCTTGGGCTTAAAAAGGTTGGTGACCACTGTTGTAGGCTATATGATAATATATTCAGAATTCAAATATATTTTTTCATGCTTGACAAGCGACCATGCACGACACAGAGATAGCTAACTACTACACTATATAGAAAAAGTTAATAAATTCAGATGCACAGCCACAGAGTGATATGATTCTGCAACCGAGTCTGACCCAAATGTTGAATTTAGGTAAATAAATTATTAAATATTTTATAATGCATGCCATGCCAAAATCATGCACACCTGCTTGCTTGTCTGTTTAACTGAACTGTGTTTTGTTAACGTATATAACAAATAACTGAGTTAATGTTAGTTAATGTATTAATGTTAATTAAAGTGTTAGTTAGTTAGTTAGTTAGTTAGTTAGTTAGTTAGTTATTGTAAAGAGCTACCCAAAAAAAATGTATTTTGAAACTAAGCTTGTCCCTCATTTGTTTAAATTTCAATTGTACTATTGCACTATACTCCTTCACAACTGCAATCTCGCGCTACTTGTTTACATTTCCACTGCACTAATTGTACATAGGGTCACGCAATTCGAGGATGTGAAACATATACATATACCTCACTAGCCATTGTATCATATTGTATCATTTTATCACATTGTCCTATTGTTACATATATATATTAGATCCCGCAGTTTAAATTAATACTGTTCCAATTCCTCTTGGTGCTATATGTGTGAATAACACCAAGGATTGCTACCTAATTCCGTTGTAGGCTCTGTAAAATGATAATAAATCCATGACTGACATCTAGAGGACATTCTGTGGAAAAACATTGTTAAAAAGAAGACATGGACAAGTATAGCTGATCCTTATACTTAAGTTTATAAAACCAAAGCTCAGCATGTTTAAAAAAGCAAGCCCAGAGCAAGAATTCCCTGTGCATGTGTCCATTATTCCATCAGTACTGTTTCTTTGTCTTTGTTGGGAGGGACAGGAGAGTGACGTCCTGGTTTCTAGGAATACCCACTTCACACATACTAATTTAAAGCAACACACACAATGTTCATCATAATTTAGTGAGCTGAGTGGGTGAGAGGCTCAGGAATAGAGAGAGATGTGGTTCACTCTGTATTTTTCTCTATGCATGTCATTTAATTGTATATCAGCAGATTCGATCCTCAGATCAGGTACTTGTTTGCTACAAGGACGATTCAAGCTGAATGGAATGTACAAGGATGGAGATTTTATACTTGGAGGCCTGTTTCATGTTCACTTTTTCACAGTGTTCCCAGATCTAAGCTTCAGAATGGAACCAGAACGACCATACTGTGAAAAGTGAGTTAGAATGACTGCATGAATATAAAAGTGAAAGATAGTAAGATTAAAAAATTTTAAATTATTTTTGCCCACATTTACCTTAGTTAATTTGCGTTTTATTTTTTGAAAGCAGTAATGTTTCTTTCACAAAGAAAATCTTTATTGAAAGCATTATTTATCCAAGTTTGCAAAATTGGAAGAGACATGAAATATTGTGTGAACTCTGAGGTATTATTGCTTGTTTTAGTCTGTCTTTTTGTTATTAATCTCTTTAATATCACTTTTTTTTTTTTAATAGATTTAATATGGAAGGTTTCCAGCATGCACAGACCATGGCTTTTGCAATAGACGAGATTAATAAGAATCCCAGCCTACTGCCTAACATCACTCTTGGATACCATCTTTATGACAACTGTGTGATGCTAGCAATGGCATTCCGGGCTGCCATGTTCCTAAGTAGTGGAACAGAGGAGTCCTTCCATGATCTCAACTGTACTGGCCCTCCTCCAGTGGTTGGAATCGTGGGGGATGCAAGTTCAACTCCTTCCATTGCGATTTCCAGTGTTCTCGGGCTGTTCCGAGTACCTATAGTAAGATAGGATGAAAAAAGTAAAAATACACTTCATGCTTATTTTATTTTATTTTTCTTTCATTCTTTCTTGCTTGCTTTCTTTTTTGTCCTTTTCAATCCTTTATAGCCATATTAAATTCCTGTCTCAGTTTCTTTCACAATTTATTCGCTTTTGTGTGTCTGTATATATATATATATATATATATATATATATATATATATATATATATATATATTCCCTGACATTTTTCAAGCTGAAAACTCAGCTTTTCCATCACTAACTTCATCCTGAAAAAAAAGTAATATATATATATATATATATATATATATATATAATGCTTGATTCTGTAAGTTGCTTTGGACAAAAGCATCTGCTAAATGAATAAATGTAAATGCAATACAATTTTGCATATATATATATATTTTTTTTTTTTCTATGCCTTCACCTCTCCTTTTTTCTTCCCCTAATTAGGTCAGTCACTATGCCACCTGCTCCTGTCTGAGTGACAGGAAAAAGTACCCCTCTTTCTTCAGAACGATCCCCAGTGATGCCTTCCAGGTGCGAGCTATGGTTCAGATCTTAAGGCATTTTGAATGGACCTGGGTTGGTCTCCTCTACAGTGATGACGACTACGGCATCTATGCTGCTCAGTTGTTCCAGCAAGAAATGCAGCTGTTTGGACATTGTGTTGCCTTTTCTGAACTCCTACCCAATGATCACAACCCTAGAGATATTCAGCGTATAACAGGATTGATTCAGGCCTCTACAGCGAGAGTGATGGTTGTTTTTGCCCTTTCATCCTATCTGCTGCCTTTGATGGATGAGGTGGTGTTGCAGAACATAACAGGCAGGCAGTGGATTGCAAGTGAAGCTTGGGCCACTTCTCTTGAATACCACACTCCACGTTTCCTGTCATTCCTGGGGGGCACACTGGGCATTGCTATTAGGCGTGGAGAAATTCAGGGGCTTCATGACTTCTTGCTACATCTTTATCCCAGCAATGATCCACAAAATAACATGTTGAGAATCTTCTGGGAGAACATGTTTGGGTGCAGTTTTGAAACTGGGGATAGAAAGTCAGATGGAGAGCATTTGAAAAAGGTGTGTACAGGAAAGGAGGATCTGAACAAGACACACACAACATACACTGATGTTTCTGGGTTGAGGGCATCTTACAATGTCTATAAGGCAGTTTATGCCCTGGCACATGCACTTCATGACCTGATGCAATGTGAGGAGGGACGAGGACCATTTAGTGGGAACAAATGTGCGGACGTAATTAACCTGAAACCTTGGCAGGTGAGACCCAGAGGTATAGTGCAGATGCTCTTAAAGCATATCGAAGAGCTGAATGTGGAAAAGAAAAAGATATGCTCTATTTTAATTCAAATTTCAGATAAACATATGACACCTGTCCTGTCTACTGTAGCAACAATCACTTTCTGGGGAATAATTAACTCAAATGAAGTGAATATTCATGAGTCTATGAATATAACGTGCTTATTGCTTACAAATATTAAATTACCCAAAGAGGGAATATTTAATCATTTAAAGGTAACCTTTACTATAATTAATTTAAGTTACTCTAGACAATCTGTTCGTCCAGCGAACTGGAAGCTAGACTTCCTTATCAAAATCCAATAAAAATACCCTTCTTACAAACTCCAAGAAATATTAATCTTCTGATCAGGAAAAAACAATATTTTCTGTGTCTGTACTACTAAGATTACTGAAAATTAATTCATATAAAACAAAGCTCGTAGCGTAGATCACACGATTCAGGGACTTCGATCTCAATGAGCAATAAAACAATTCAATTCAAGCAAATTATAGGATTTAATAAAAACAGACTAAAGAGTACATAACTACAATTCACACGGAGTAAATATGAGTATATAGCAAAACGAAAATACAATTTAAACAAGGTAAATGAACAAGAATAATAATGAGATAAATGAGAGATAGAGATAAAGAGAGAGAGAGAGAGGGAGAGAAAGTGAAAGTGAAAGCAATCTCAGCGTGGCAATTTCAAACAGTTAACTTTGCAAGAGACCCCAAGTCATTGAATGATTTCACAAACATGGAATAGCCTAGACAACCTTAAACAGCAATTTTAGTTGCGATATAAGAAAGTACTTGCTTTGATCTGGCTCTTGTGCGTAGCTGCGCTCAAATTGTCCGGTCTGTGCGGCCTCAGCGTGGTTCTTTCCAGAGCAGATGATACGCGAGCTCGATGGTTAACGCGAAGGTAAACTTTGCCAAAAGATGACTAGACTTAAGTTCGTTTGGCTCGTGAAGGCAATTGAACGAAGTCAAATATCAGCAGACAATAAAGAAAAACTAGAATGAAACGAAAAGTAAAGAAGAATAACGGAGAACTTCTTGAAGTCCGGTTGCAAAGCTGGGAATCCTCTTTTCTCTCTGGCGGAATGCCCAGAATACAGGTTTCCCTGAGCTTTTAAGTAACTCTAGGTTTACACCTATTTTTTAGTATGAGCCAATGAAGTGTAAACAAACTAAGGCGGGAAAAATCTTCTTTGTTTGCTGATCTCCGCCCACTGGTCTAATTTATGGCGATGTCAAAGTTAAACACTTTTCTTAAGCAAGATCGTTCCTCTGACACAATGCATCTTTTTGTAATTTGCTATCAAGATTCGTTACAGTCGCGTTTTTACGATTATACCGACACTAAGAACTAGGCTTTTACCAGTCCCGTATCCGAAGATACAGACTTACTATTAACTAAATGCATCTAAAGTTTGCATTAAACACACAGTGACATTCAGATATTCCACTATGCCGCATACATACATTTGAGCACAAAAAGGGAGACATTAAAATACATTTAGAGGTAGTTTTAGTACAAGAAGGTCCATGGGCCAGCAAAAATGCTTGTGCCTGTTTTTGAGTGTATGTGCGTCTGTTTCACTGGAATGTGCGATCAAGAAGGGGGGTTGTTTGTCTTCCCTTTTGAAGTTCGATATCGCATCTCTGGATAGTCTCCAAGGTGTTATAACTCTCATCCCCGCCAGGACATTGCCGTCATGGCGGCGCCCAGGGTGGTGAGTTATGTTGTAAGAGGGTTGTAAAACGAAAGTCCTTGTTTTTTCTTTAACTCACGTTCTGGTCTTTGAGTGTAGAATGTGTCAAAAGGGGTCAGGGTTCATTAACATGGAACAGATGGTTGAATACCATCCGCTCATTGGTGTTACATTCCCCCTTTGTGGTCGGATGATGCCCTGTGGTCATTATCGGACAACACCCACCACCATGGTCGGATGGCAGGTGAATCCTGACAGTCGGGTAGCAGGTGTTTGTTAGGGCTGAGGACTCAACTCGATGAGGTCCTTATCCGTCTCTGGTGTGTTACCTTCCCTTCGGGGTTTCCATCGGAGACTTCCAATCCTAGTTGTCTTGAGTTTAGCTGCAGAGATTCGCATCTCGTTGAGTTTCCTGTATAGGACTAAGGCCACGCCAAGGGTCAGGGTGTGGCCGACGACCATGGAGATGCACAGTGCTGTGTCAGCTGCAGTCCAGGCTTGGACAACAGGTGAGGTGTTCAGGATGGGTAATCGAGACAAGGCTTGGAGGGCTGCGTCGACGGGAGCAATGTCAATGAGCTGAGGCCCGCCTTTTTCAATCCACAGTTCCAACTCCGGACCTAGGGTGAAGTTGTAGTTCTTGAAGAAGGATGGGATTTCTAGTTCTGATTGGTACTCTTCACTCGGAAGATGGTATAAGGCCAGATCGTCGAGGTGGAGGATGGCCCCTCGTGGGACTTGAATCCACATGCTCTGGTCGAGCAGATTGACACGGGTGGCTGTGTCATGCTGGTCGTACGTCAGTGTAGCGGTACGTACTGGAGTGTTAACGAGCCATCTATCACCTACAATCTCAGCTTGCGTCTCGGTGACGTGGCTGCGAGGCTGGGCATCGGCAGGGCAACGCGTGTCGCTGATCATGGGTTGCAACCCGCAGATTCCATCAGTATTGTCTCTGAGAAATGGCTTGCTGGGGCAGAGGTAGTGAATGTCTTTAGTTAGGGTGCACATGTGCAGGTTTGGGGCTAAGTACAGCTGGGTGTTGCTGTCATGGTACGCCACCACCTCAGGGGTACGTATCTTGATATGAGTGTTATCCTTCCAGAACCCCACATTAACAATGTCTTTGAGTCTGTAGATTCGGCTTGACTCTATGATGGGTAAGTTCAGGAGGAAACTCATCTCCTTCTGCTCAGGATCCACGTAAAGGGGAATAGCACTACCTAGAGAGTAGGCAAGGTGGATTTGCATAGGATCAGTGGGTGTGGTGATGGCGGAAGCCAGCACATCTTGCACCAAGCTTAGGGGTATCAGGTATGGTGGAATTCTTCCCATGGCTAGACTGTCGATGGAAGAACTCACTTCCCGTAGCATGTCAGTCATTAATGCTGTGACCAGCTGCGTTTGGGCAAAGTCATTCTGGAACACAGTGAACAGCTGTTTCATGGAGTTCATGGTCTGGTTCAAAAGCACGCTGTGGGTGTTGAGAATGACCACAGTTCCTTTCAAAGTCTTTCCAATGGTTTGCAAGGATGCACTCTGTGTAGTGAGTTGCTCTTTTAGCTGTGGAAGTTCAGTCTGAATTTCAGCCACATGCCGTCTCACAGTGGCTATATTTACTGCATTGACACTGGACATACCGATGTTGAACAGAGTTCCAACAGCAGCGGCGGCTCCGAGCAGCGCTCCCAGGAAACGTTTGGGGCGGCGGTTGTGTCCACCTAGTTCCGCCTGGGTAACAGTCATCTTCTCAAGTTGGTTGAGCATGTGCTTGACATCGGCCTCGGCGTGCTGGAGGGAATCCTCTGTCCAACGGGCACCGGCCCAGCTGTACTGGGCTACTGCACGGGGGTAGTGTGCTCTGTAGACGTTGCGGGGGTCGAGTCGAACGTATACTTTCTGGGTGTACGTCCGACAATTCGTGATCAGGAGTCCCGGTTGCTCTCTCAATACAATGCCCGAGGCAGGACCCGGTGTGATAATGTCTGATGACGGCTGGCCTCTGGTTGACTGGAAGCACAGGATGAGAATCCACAGCAGCATCCTGTTACAGGCCAGAGAGAGAGAGAGAGATGGGGAGGAAAAGGGAAAAGAGAGAGAGGGAACAGGTCAGTGAGGTTTGTCCCGGGTTGGATGGGACAGTCTTTTCGCTTCGATGGCGGCGGTTGGTGTTTAGCTTGCATTGGCCCCTCCCTGTCTTTCTCTGCTAGTGGCCACATGTCTCTTAATCTGGTTACGGTGGACCCATTTGAGAACTGGTTCTCTCGATCCCCGACTTAGCTGGATTTGGTACGCAACTGGGGAGAGTTTGTTCATAATCTCATGAGGTCCCGTCCAGTGTGGCAGGAATTTCTTTGACAGCCGCTGGGGGCCTGTCTGAGTTGGCGGGGTGAAGCGGTAATACAAGACCCTGTCGCCCACATTCAGTTCCTGGTGTGACGCTTTCCGATCATAGTATGCTTTCTGGCCTTCAGCACTTTTTTGCAGGTGTTGCTGGGCAAAAGCAAACGTTGTTTTCAAGTGTCTATGGAGCTCGTCAAGGTACTGGAATGTGGTGTAAGCAGTGACAAGGTTGGAGTCTCCTGGTTGATACAGCAAGTGTAGTGGCAGGGTCATCTGCCGCCCAGTCATGAGTTCAAAAGGGGACACCCGTGTTGATTCCTGTGGGGTGGCTCTGATGGCCATCAACACAAGGGGTAGTTTCACATCCCAGTCTTTCTGATTAGCAGACACATACTTTTTCAGCATGGCGACCACCGCTCTGTTCGATCTCTCTACCTGGCCGGATGCAATTGGATGGTGGCTGATGTGTAGTTTAGCTTGTGCCCCTAGGCATTTCCAGATCTGTTGCATGATCTCGGCCGTGAAGTGGGTACCTCTGTCTGAGTTGACTCTCAGTGGCAATCCGAACCGGGAGAAGATATGGTTCATCAGGAGGTATGCAGTGGTTTGGGCAGTGTCATTAGGTGCTGGCAGACACTCTACCCACTTGGTAAACTGGCACACCACCGTGAGGAAGTACTTGTTGCCTCTTGTTGATCTGGGCAGGGGCCCTACCCAGTCGATTTGGAGGTCTGACCACGGGAACGTGATCCCTCTGCGTTGCAGTGGGGCTCTGTGGTTTGGGTTTGCTGGTGTGAACTGGCAGCACACAAGACATTCTCTGACGTACTCTGCCACATCTTGTTGCATGCCGGGCCAGAATGCCACCTGTCTCAGTGTGTCATACGTGGCTCTGGCACCGTGGTGTCCAGCACATGGTGTGTCGTGGGCGTACATTAGCATTACCCCCTTTTGGCATCGTGGCACCACGAGCCGTGGCGATGTGCTGTCATCAGGTGCAAACCACAGAATGTCGTCTTGTACACGTAGCATGTGTCTGGTGTTATACAGGTGTCGGAGGCACGAGTCATCATTGAGCTCAGCTTCAGTGATAGGGTGGTTGGAGGGGTCAGAGAGGTGGTTAAGAATTGTCTTTATGGCAGTGTCAGAGGCTTGCATATCCGCAATGTCGTTGTTGGAGATCTGCGGAGTTAGCGATAGCGACTGTGAGGCGGGCACTGCCACAGGTGAAGGTCGTTTGCTGCGGGTTAATACTGCAACATCGGGGCTGGGTGTGGGTTCTGGGGGTGACCACACCTCCCCGTGTAGTGCGCCTGTTTTGGCGAGGGCGTCGGTTTTATCATTTAAATCTTTGTCCAGCCCTGGTAGCTTAGAGTGTCCTTTTACCTTCTTCCAGTACACAGTCATATTGTGCATTTCGGTGATGTTATCACATTCTTGGAACAGGTGTTGGTGTTTGACTGGCTTGTTGTTTGCCGTTTTGAAACCATTCTGTTTCCAGCCGGTAAGGTGGCACACAAAACTGAGTCTGGCATAGTTAGAGTCTGTACAGATGAGGATTTCTCTGATGTCATGGGCTGATGCGATCTGCAGAGTTATGAGAATGGCTGCTATTTCTGCATATTGTGATGACTGGGGACCTAACTTGAAGTGTTGTGGGGAACATGGCTGGTCGTTGACCCACAGCACTCCTGCACCTGCCTTGAGGATGCCATCGTGGTTGTAGGAGCATCCATCGACGTAGGCTGTGAGCATGCCCTGACACGCATTCTCTTCAAAGTACCTGTGACAGGTCGGTTGTTGCTGTTGGGGTTCTTGCACGCCCATTTCTTCTGCAGATATGTTATCAGAACAGTTTTGGCATGCGGCCAGTCCATTGCCCAGGGCAGACTTGTGATTCTGTGCATACCGTGCCTCAACATTGCGTCCTTGGAGAGCCATTAACCATGTGGCTATGCGTGAATTGGTGACCACGCCATCTCGGATTCGCTGGCTGTTGAGGAACATTACTGGCTGGTGGCAAGTCTCTATGATAACTTTCTGTGCCCCAATGTAATTGGAGAATCGCTGAATGGCCCATACAGTGCAGAGCAGAGCTTTTTCACAGTCTGAGAACTTACACTCTGGTGGAAGCAGTGTCTTGCTGGCATAGGCAACTACTTTCTTGTCTTGATCATGCCGTTGGTACAGGCCAGCACTGAGACATTGGTTGGAGAACCCAGCTTCCAGGTAGAATTCCTTTTGTGGATCGGGGTAAGCAAGACACGGAGCTGTGCATAAATGTCTTTTTAGTTCTTTCATGGCGTGTTCTTGGGCCTCTGACCAGACGAAAGGGCAGTCCTTTTTTAGCAGAGCTGTCAGAGGTCTGGCAATGTCCGAGTAGTTTTCGATGAACTGTCGAGAGTAATTGCATACCCCTAGAAAACTCCGCAGCTCAGAGACGTGGGTGGGAGGCTTGATGTTCTGAATGGCATGAATGCGGTTTGACTGAGGTTCAATGCCTTGGGATCCGATGAGCAGGCCCACGTAGTTAACCTTAGTTCGGCACCACTGTCCTTTGTGGAGGGCGATCTTGGCTCCGGCGGTGGATAGTTGGTTCAAAACATAGTCTATTTCTTTCAGGTGGTCGGCCACCGTTGTGCTCTTCATGAGAACATCGTCTACATAGATCAGGTTGCCTCTCATTCTAGCGTCTGGGCAGGCTTTGTTCAGAAAGATGTTGAATTCAGCTGGTGAGTTGGCGTAGCCGAACGGACACCTGTTGAAGGTGAACTGTCTGTTGCCAAATGTGAATGCCAACTTGTGTTGGTCTTCCGGGTGCACCGGAATGGTCCAGAATCCAGAGGCCACATCAAGTGTAGAGAAGATTGTGGCTCCTCTGATTCGGGGTAGTTCTTGTTCTAGCTGGGTCATGGGCCATCGTGACAGCGGCACCTGTTGATTCAGTTTCCTGTAGTCAATGGTGGGTCGCCATTTGCCGTTAGGTTTGAGGACGGGCCAGATGGGGGCTGAGTAGGTGCTGTTGCATGGACGGATGACCCCCTTTTCAAGCATAGATTCGATGATCTCCTGCACTGGTTCGTGTGAGGCGATGGGAATCTTGTACTGTCTGACAAAAGTGGGAGGAGCATCAGGGTGCGTAGGGATGCGCACCGTGTGGAGGTTGGTGAGACCACAGTCTAGAGAGTCTTTGGCAAAGGATTCTTTGAACTTATACAGAACTTGTCTGAGTCCTTGACGATCTGTATCGCTTTGAAGTGCATTAGCGTCTTGTAGAATTTGCTGCACTTGAGATTCAAAACCTGGGTAAGGCTCCTCCATCGGTGTGTCATCAGTCGGGTTGGCATTGAGAGGTGTAGTAGGTTCATGAGCCTCACCGACGTTCTTGTGGGAGACTGTGTATATTGTGAGGTGTTCGTCCTCGGTCAGCTCCGTTCTGCACACTTGGTCTTTAGGCACCGACATAACAGATGTGATGGCAATGAGTTTGAAGGGTGCAGTGAACAATGTACTGTCTGTACTCCCTTCGGGTATCAGTGCGGGTGGAATGGGACCAATGACAGGTAGTACAAGTTCAAAATCATGAAAGTCATGGCTTACTAGCCATCCCAGCCGGTAGGCCTTGGGAATGTTGATGTTAGTTGCCGTGCAGTTGTTGAACAGGATGTAGACTACACGAGATGACACTTCAGTGAGGGGTGTGGCTTCCAGTGTGAGTCCGAGTTCCACACATTCAGGTGAGGGTTGGAAGAAACCCAGCGTGTGGTTTAAGGTTTGACCCCATCGCATGTTGAGCCGAATAGCGACCCCTTTGGTGTAAGCTGGTACCACCGTTTCCTGTTCGTTGACTAAAGTGCAGACTTCTGGGATGGTCTGCCCTGATATGAGGTTGTCATGGTTGATGGAAACGTGTGGCTGCAAAGTCAATGGGGCCCATACAACTTCATTAAAAGTGTCCACATGAGCCTTGAGGCGAATCAAGAGGTCTGCTCCAATGTAAACATCGTGTGGCAGGTCCGGAAGGACCAGGAAATAATGAGTCAGGCACCGATAATTCCATTTCACATGCAAAGCGCAGATTCCTCTAGCAGACACCATTGAGGATGGGTGTGAGTTCAAAGGGAAACGAGTGCGCTTGCTGGCATAAGGGAGGTCAGGTGTCTTCTCAGTGATTGCATTGTATAGTGACAGACTAATGGCTGAGTTGTCTGCCCATATGGCCAGAATACTGTCCGTTGTTGTTATATCATGCAGCTGCAGTTCGGTTTTGACCTTGGGGCAGTAGGTATCAGAGTGTTTAGTGGCCTTGAAGGTACAGAGGATCGAACTTGAGCCTTGGTTTGTTGTTGAGGCTGGATACCTATGGCTGGCTGCTGGGGTTCCCGTGACCTCTGTGACCCGACAGTCTGGCTCTGTGGGAATTCTCGTGACCTCTGTGACCTGACCGTCTGGCACCGTGGGAATTCTCGTGACCTCTGTGACCTGACCGTCTGGCACCGGCGACCTGTGTGGTTGGAGGGGAAGAGGTTCTCGCACTTGAGCCCAGACTTTCAGCTGTTTGAAATCTAGTAAAGGCTCAAAGCGATCAAGCAGGTCTTTCCCGATGAGAAATGAATAATTGTTCATTGGTGAGACATAAATAGGATGTACTAGGCTCATAGGTCCGATCGTCAGGTGGATGGGAGCTACATTTCTGAGCTGGATGTCATTTTGGCTGTATGACTGCACATTCAGCTTGCAAGTGTGAAAATTTAGAGTTCGATTCTGTCTCTGAGCTTCAAATTTGAGCTTATCAAATAGTTGAGCCGAAATCAACGTGAGGTCTGACCCTGTGTCCACAAGGGCTTCGAGTCTCATTTCCTTTTCTAAAGTGATGGTTAGGTAGAGTTTCCGAGCCACTCCCTTCTCGATCAGGTTCCCCAGGAGTTTTGGTGTTGGGGCTTGTGTGTTGATCGATAAGCAGTTAGGGTATGTTTTGTGTGTTTCGTTGTGGGTACAGATAACCAAAACAGCACTTTCTGGCACCTCAGTGTGTGGGATGATGCTTTCTTGGTCAGGAGGTGCAGACGTCAGCTGGACTGAGTGGGTGTTGCTATTGTTTGATGAGGCAACAGCTAGTTCAATAGTTCGTGGTTGACAAACAGTGTTCTGTGTGCTTGGTTCAGTTGTGGAGACGTTGGGAGTGGTGCTGGTTTCAGGCATAAGGTTTAGTCATGCGGTGTCTGGTTTATCCTTCTTGTCCTCCTTGTGAGGTTTCTGTTGAAGGAACTCTCTCAGTATTCTCAGAAGTTCTGCAGCTTCGGATGTGGCTGCACTTTCCTTTTTAGATGTGGGCTCAGCCTTGAGTTTCCAAGCATCACGTCGAGAGTGTTCCCCCTCCCGCCTCCCTGGGCTTGGTGTTCTGGAGGCTGGAGGTTGGCTAGTTCTGGGTCGCCGGCCGGCTTCCCAGGTGCCCCCCCCCTTTTGGTTATGGGAGGGGCGAGGCCGGTCCCAGGATATTCCAGAGCGGTCGTTCTGGTGCTTCGGACGGGCACCACCACCGCGACCGCGCTGCCCTCTGCTGGCTTGGAACGGTCTTGACTCTCGGTTGATGGGTGTATAACTGGGGTGCTGTTGGGCGCCCTCTAGGGTCAACTCTGAATGGGACTCAGAGACAGAGCAAATAGTTGGGTGTTTTACAGTCTTTTCTGACACAGTCTTTTGTTTGGTGTAGGCCTTATGTGCTAAATCACGTAACTGTTGCGTTGACATGCTACGCGGGCACGCTAACACTCCCAAATGGTGGCTGACAGTAGGATGGAGGTTTCGCAGAAACAAAGTTCGGAAGTTGACGTCTTCCTCCATGCCTGGTTCATTCCTTGCTCCGAAGTAGGCACGTCGCAGTCGGTTGTAGAAATTAGGTGGGGTTTCAAGTCGACCTTGCTTGAGGTCCATTGCGGTTACTAGCCCTTGGTCTGATTCTGGATCAGAGAATTCACGCACCAAAGCTTTTCGCAGTTGCTGGTAGTCCATTTTGACAGTCTCTGGTTGACGGTCTAAGAAACTGCGTACCTCACGACTGGACGTAATTCTGAGCAGGTACAATTTGTCCCAAGTGGTTACGTTGGTGACAGTTTGCAAGTGAAAGTCTATATCTTGTAAATAAGCGTGAATGTCGTGGCCTCCTGCAGGATCTGGGTTGAACGTAGGGATGTTTCTAGCCAGCTTGTCCAGTTCTTTTGGAGTTATGTGTCCGTGGCTGGTGACCCGGACTTTCTGGAAGGGTTTTCCTTCCCCCACTGCTGACAGGGGTTCGTGGAGGCTGGCTGGTGACATTTTGAAAAGCAGGCTTTCACCCCCTTTTCCAGCTCGAAGTTCTTGGCTGACACGCTGGGGTTCACTGGCCAGGGGAAACTCTGTGGAGTGTGTTTCCTCTTTCTGTTCACGTTGCAGGCTATAAGAATGTTTCAGTTCTCTGTGAACCATGTCAAGTTCATCTATTAGAGAGTCTTTACGCTGTGTAAGGTCGTGGATTTCAGCTCGGGCCATTTCCAGGTGATTTTCATAGGCCTTCACTTTAGCATCTCTTTCTTTCAGTTCGATTTCAGCCCTTTCAAGGAGAGTGTCACCTTGTCGGAGCTTTGCCTCGAGTCTCTCTCGGGTTTCTCTCTCCAAATGTTCTCTTTGGTCTGTGTCCAGACGAAGATTCTCCAGGGCATTTTGAAGTCTTTCCACTTCTTTCTGTAGTTCTGGATCTGTAGCGTTCTCTTTCTCGTGCTGGTCTTGAGTCTCGAGAAGTAGCTTATCTAGACGACTCTGGGTGTGGGCCTGATGCTGTAGGGCTTCCTCCACTCGAAGTCTCAGAGCCGCGGCTTCCTGCTCCAAGTCGTGGTTGCTCCTTTCGCTGATCCTTGCCTGGGCGATGAGGAGGTGAGCTAGGGTCCCTGTGATCCTGGCAAGTTCTTTGTGGGTGTAACTCTGCGTCGGATCGTTCGCCATCAGCTGGTCCATCTCAGTATCCAGTTGTCCCTGGCTCAAGTGCTGCAGGTCACTGGTGTCCTTTGGCAGGAAGGAGGTCGTCATCGTCTCCAGCCATGTCGCTAGCTGATCCCAAGGGACTGCGGGACTGGATGCACGCGACATCTTGGCTCACTGCGGACAAGAGAAGCACAACACACACACAAAGAGGCCAATGCAAGTTCGTTCTCTGGTTAACGAGCTATCGTACGGCTATGCCGTCTCTAAGAATTTTGGCTAACTGATGCAGACAGTTAGACAGGGAGGCGGGTCCAATTAGGGTCGGCCCAAAATAGAGACTTGACAGGGGATAGCCTCGTGGGTCACCTGGTGACACCGGCTGCTCGGTTGTCGCTCTACTACTTAGCTCTCCTTGGGGTCTCTCGGTGAACTGCAAGAAACAGAATCACAACAGCATGCAAAAAGGTGAAGATAGGAAAGAGCACCGTGAAAACAAAACACCAAATAAATTGGTCTGCAATGAAATGGAATGAATAAGAACGCTAGAAGTGTTAGGTAGAGAATAAAAAAAAAAAATTAAGCCTGCTGTTTTTCACAAGAGTTTCTGCTAGGGGCCTACAGCACGTGCGGCTAGGGGAGTAAGAGACCTAGGAAAAGGGTGTGGCTTACAGAGGAAAATGGACCAAACACTTAACATAAATATCAGGGGGAATATCTAATATTCTGCGCCTTATAATAAGTGGATAGGTTTTATCACTTTTGGTTCACCTGGTGGAATCCAGCGGCACGGTCAGCCTCCCTGGCGCTCCCAAACACTCAACCGCAGTGTCCCTGGCCCTCCGTTACTCTGACGTTGCGCCCTCTCAAACAGCTTGTGACTTTTAACACAACCGGCAACACCAAGATGTCAACCGCCAGACAGCACTACAAAATTGGGCTGTTCCCCAGAACCCTCTCTTTAGAAAAGAAAGTGGGCCCCGATTTAGCCCCCGGTTTAGGTACTGGTCCCAGAGATTGCGTCGTGTGTCAGCTGGACTGATTGATCACCGTTGGAGTGCCAAATTGCTGATGTCTTCCACTGCGTGGCGCAAACGAACAGAGATAAGAGGGACCGAGTTTCACTCACGGCCAGTGTTGGCAACGCCGGTTGGCCCCCTTGCTCACTGGAAACCTGAGATGACTGTCCTATCACCAAAGGAGTTCTACAATCAAATACACAAAGGATGAACAAAGGAAACTTAAAGTGAATTAAGGTTTGGTTTGTTTAATCATCAACTGAGTAAATATATATGTAGAAATGAGAGGTAAACAGCTTTACCTAATGATGATAAAACAAAAACAAAAGCTTATGATAATGATGGTAATTATCAAAATAATCTAAGCAAAAAGAGAGAGGAAAGATAAAAAACAAAAAGGGCTATATAGAATAAAATAAAATAAAAAGTTGAATAAAACTATAAAAAAATAAAAATAAATAATAATAATAAAAATTAATAATAAAAAAAAAAATTAAAGAGGAAAAAAAAAATAATAAAAAAAAAAATAATAATAATAATAATAATAATAAAAAAATAATAATAATAATAATAAAATAAATAACAAAAGACAGGAATGAGCACGGGAGAAGAAGAAGCTGGTTTTCACCACAAAGGGGCGTATTCACTCTCTGTGGCTTAACCTGGTGGGCAGAAAACTTAATTCAAATTAAAAATTCAAAACTGGTTTAAATCTAAATTTAAAATAAGCAGGTGAGAAGAATTAATTGGAAAAATCGGAATGAATGCCCTATAATACCCAACGATAACAGTAATGTATCATTAATAATTATGAAATTAATCAGAAAGGGTAAAAGTAGATGAAGCAATTCAAAACAGAACCGAAAAGAAAGAGATCAGAGAGATGCAAGCTGTGAACTGACTTAACAGGTTACTGCCACTAGATGGCTTGCTCCCTTCTAAATGGGTTAATCAGTGGTTGGGCTGAGACACTTAATTTGCACTATTAAACAATTAAATTCTAATTCAGATCATGTTTGAACCAAATTCAAAGTAAATGTGAACAAAAACAGGCAAAAATTGTCTAATGCTGAAATAATATTCGCACGAGCAAAGCTGTTAATGCAAATAATTATTGATAATTTAGACAGCTAATTCAATAAATCACAGAGAGAAATAGAGGTTAGTAATTCGAGAGCCTTATCTGAAACGGCCAGAGATGGCACTCATGCAAGCTGGAATCAGAAGACAGGGCAACTTGAAACGTCTAAAATTCCCTCTGGTGTTTAAATAGCGGAATGACAGTCAGTTACACTATGATCTAATCTCTGTGCGCTCATCAGCGCTGATTCTCTGCATCAAAATCGCAACCCACAAACAGACAAAGGTTTTATGACCCTTGAGGTGCTAAATTAAACAGCGCGTGAGGCCGGAGCTTTTCTCTAACCAACACAAAACTGTTAATAACAGATTTTGTCCATCTGTTTTACCTCCCATAAACATTTAACAAAACAGCACTTATGATTTAAATGTTTTAGGTTTAAAATCGGGTAGCTAAGCCAATTTAGACCAGGAGTTTTTATCGTTTAAATTTTGAATATCACTGTGGCTCACCACGAAATTCAATAACGATACTTAATATGCAAGGCCTTTTTAACTGAATCAGAGGAACATCGCTCAGGTTCAGATTTACATATTACAATTAATAAAAGATTTCTTCATCTTTTAATTATTCATATGAAAATGTTGGTCTTCTCTTGACAGGAGACTTTTAACATTTACTGCAGTTTATTTTTATTAAAATAACAGTGACTATAGGTATTTTTAGAAACTGTTACTGGGCTGAACAGCTGCCTTTGTGCCAAATGAGTTCGCTGGAAGCGCGACTTAACTCACAATTCAAAAATGCGCAAACATAATATTAACATCCAAAAATGCTCACGAAAATGAAAATGAATATTGCTCACAAAAACAAAGTTTGAACGCTGCCCAAATTTAACTCCACCATTTAATGTAGCAACAATCACTTTCTGGGGAATAATTAACTCAAATGAAGTGAATATTCATGAGTCTATGAATATAACGTGCTTATTGCTTACAAATATTAAATTACCCAAAGAGGGAATATTTAATCATTTAAAGGTAACCTTTACTATAATTAATTTAAGTTACTCTAGACAATCTGTTCGTCCAGCGAACTGGAAGCTAGACTTCCTTATCAAAATCCAATAAAAATACCCTTCTTACAAACTCCAAGAAATATTAATCTTCTGATCAGGAAAAAACAATATTTTCTGTGTCTGTACTACTAAGATTACTGAAAATTAATTCATATAAAACAAAGCTCGTAGCGTAGATCACACGATTCAGGAACTTCGATCTCAATGAGCAATAAAACAATTCAATTCAAGCAAATTATAGGATTTAATAAAAACAGACTAAAGAGTACATAACTACAATTCACACGGAGTAAATATGAGTATATAGCAAAACGAAAATACAATTTAAACAAGGTAAATGAACAAGAATAATAATGAGATAAATGAGAGATAGAGATAAAGAGAGAGAGAGAGAGGGAGAGAAAGTGAAAGTGAAAGCAATCTCAGCGTGGCAATTTCAAACAGTTAACTTTGCAAGAGACCCCAAGTCATTGAATGATTTCACAAACATGGAATAGCCTAGACAACCTTAAACAGCAATTTTAGTTGCGATATAAGAAAGTACTTGCTTTGATCTGGCTCTTGTGCGTAGCTGCGCTCAAATTGTCCGGTCTGTGCGGCCTCAGCGTGGTTCTTTCCAGAGCAGATGATACGCGAGCTCGATGGTTAACGCGAAGGTAAACTTTGCCAAAAGATGACTAGACTTAAGTTCGTTTGGCTCGTGAAGGCAATTGAACGAAGTCAAATATCAGCAGACAATAAAGAAAAACTAGAATGAAACGAAAAGTAAAGAAGAATAACGGAGAACTTCTTGAAGTCCGGTTGCAAAGCTGGGAATCCTCTTTTCTCTCTGGCGGAATGCCCAGAATACAGGTTTCCCTGAGCTTTTAAGTAACTCTAGGTTTACACCTATTTTTTAGTATGAGCCAATGAAGTGTAAACAAACTAAGGCGGGAAAAATCTTCTTTGTTTGCTGATCTCCGCCCACTGGTCTAATTTATGGCGATGTCAAAGTTAAACACTTTTCTTAAGCAAGATCGTTCCTCTGACACAATGCATCTTTTTGTAATTTGCTATCAAGATTCGTTACAGTCGCGTTTTTACGATTATACCGACACTAAGAACTAGGCTTTTACCAGTCCCGTATCCGAAGATACAGACTTACTATTAACTAAATGCATCTAAAGTTTGCATTAAACACACAGTGACATTCAGATATTCCACTATGCCGCATACATACATTTGAGCACAAAAAGGGAGACATTAAAATACATTTAGAGGTAGTTTTAGTACAAGAAGGTCCATGGGCCAGCAAAAATGCTTGTGCCTGTTTTTGAGTGTATGTGCGTCTGTTTCACTGGAATGTGCGATCAAGAAGGGGGGTTGTTTGTCTTCCCTTTTGAAGTTCGATATCGCATCTCTGGATAGTCTCCAAGGTGTTATAACTCTCATCCCCGCCAGGACATTGCCGTCATGGCGGCGCCCAGGGTGGTGAGTTATGTTGTAAGAGGGTTGTAAAACGAAAGTCCTTGTTTTTTCTTTAACTCACGTTCTGGTCTTTGAGTGTAGAATGTGTCAAAAGGGGTCAGGGTTCATTAACATGGAACAGATGGTTGAATACCATCCGCTCATTGGTGTTACACTACAATCTCTACAGTTGATTCACTACCTACAGAAAGTCAACTTCACCACAGGCTTTGGGGATAATGTGTCATTTGATAAGAATGGAGATGCTCTGGCCATCTATGATGTGCTGAACTGGCAGCCAAGCTCTGATGGGTCAATAGCAGTCCACAATGTAGGTGTTGTAAATGAAGGAGTGGCAACAGGGATGGTCCTCACACTGAATGAGGATGCAATATACTGGAACTTTGAGACAAAAAAGGTAACTAATATTGCATGATAAATGTCATATTTTGCAGATAGTCTATAATAGTCAATGCTATCAAACAAGAAAAATAAAAATAAAATAAAGGCCAACTTATCATTATGTAAAGAGGTAACATCACACATGACTAAATAACAGATGGTTTCTCTTTAAGCCCCCACAGTCAGTATGCAGTGAGAGCTGCCCCCCAGGCACCAGACGAGCCAGAAGGAAGGGCCTTCCTGTCTGCTGTTTTGACTGCCTGCCATGCAGAGATGGAGAAATTTCTAATACTACAGGTAGGAGTCATATTCCAAAATTTTCATATAATTAAAAGGGAATTTTCTTTTCAACTTACATTTTTCTTCTTTTTTTATTGTGTCATTTGATAGATGCTATTGAGTGCACAGTGTGTCCAGAAGACTTCTGGTCAAGTACAGATAAGGACCAATGTGTCCCCAAAGAAGTAGAATTTTTATCCTATGAGGAACCTCTCGGAATCTCACTGACAAGTGCCTCCCTGCTTGGCGCCTGCTTCTGTGCCCTTGTGATGGTCATTTTTGCTTTTCATCGTAACACCCCCATAGTACGGGCCAACAATTCAGAGCTCAGCTTCCTGCTGTTGTTGTCACTCAAACTGTGTTTCCTGTGTGTGCTGCTGTTCATTGGACGGCCAGAATTGTGGACATGTCAGTTAAGACATGTTGTATTTGGCATAAGCTTTGTCCTGTGTGTCTCCAGCATCCTGGTCAAGACTATGGTGGTTATAGCCGTGTTCAAGTCATCTCGGCCAGAGGGCAAAGGCGCTATGAAATGGTTTGGAGCAGCTCAACAAAGATGCACAGTTTTGGTTCTAACAGCCCTCCAGGTTGTGATATGTGCAGTCTGGTTATCAACTGCCTCTCCAACACCCCATAAAAACAACCAGTATACTCGCTCTAAAATAGTTTATGAATGTGCTATAGGCTCAGTGGCTGGTTTTTCTATGCTGCTGGGATACATTGGACTATTGGCTGCAATAAGCTTTTTGTTAGCCTTCCTGGCAAGAAATCTACCAGATAATTTTAATGAAGCAAAGTTTATCACTTTTAGTATGTTGATCTTCTGTGCTGTGTGGATTGCATTTGTTCCAGCATATGTGAGCTCACCAGGAAAATATGCAGTGGCTGTGGAGATATTTGCCATTTTAGCTTCTAGTTTTGGATTACTGGTGGCCATATTTGCCCCTAAGTGCTACATCATCCTTTTACATCCAGAGAGAAACACTAAAAATGCAATAATGGGAAGAGAGACACAAAAGAAATAGTCTTACCTTGCCATAATGCCATAACTTTGGTTAAAACTTGTTTTGGTCATACAGACTTTTATACATTTGTCTGCTTCACATGTTTATCCACTTGAGATGTTCATCTTTATGAAATTGTATAACTTCAAAAAATAAATAAAAAAATAAGAGAACATTTGTCAGAACAGCCTGAATAGAGAGAAATCAATTAAAATTAAAAGTAATCAAAAAGTATGTATACTTTACATAAATTATTTACATATATTTTAAACACACGCACACATACACATTTTGGACTGACACAATTTTCAGAATGTTGGCTCTGTTTGCTACCAGAATACATTTAAAATGAAACAATTAAGATGACCCCGACCATACACACACACACCTTTTCAGGCACTCAAATATAATTGGACAAATAAATACAATCATAAATAAAACATGAATTTTTATATTCTGTTGAGAAGCCTTTGCAGGCAATGACTGCCTTAAGTCTGGAACTCATGGACATCACCAGAGACTGGGTTTCCCATAATGAAGAAATAGCCCACATATGTTCATGAAACGGCTTTTGAGTGTTTTTTCCATTTACTCATGGTCCCTTGAAAAAAGGGCATGCACATATTAGAGTACTGTTATTCCTAAACCTTTCATCCAATTGTGATGATAATATCCTTAAATTAAAGATCAGAGTGTGCACTTTAAGCCTGAATTCATTAAATATGTATCTGTAAATTGAAAATGTTTTGGGTCCCACTTTATATTAGGTGGCCTTAACTACAATGTACTTACATAAAATAATAAGTTCAATGTACTTATTGTGTCCATATTGTATTGTAAAACACTTTTGCTGCTATTGAGGTGGGATAGGTGTAAGGTTAGGGAGAGGGTTGGAGGTATGGGTAAGTTTAAGGTGGGTTAAGGTGTAAAGTATGGGTCAACAGTGTAATTATACATGTAATTACAGAAATTAAATACAGATGTAATTACATGTTTTTTTTTTTTTTTAATATAAGTACAATGTAAAAACATGTATGTACACAATAAGTACATTGTACTAAATTATTAATTAAAATGTAAGTACATAGTAGTTAAGGCCACTTAATATAAAGTGGGTCCCATATCTACCATGAAGGACATACACAATGGGAATAAATGCTTTGGCAAAATTAATGACAAATTGATCAACTATTACACTCCGAATAAAGGTTTCCATCATGGATGCAGCCTCATCCTGTCTCTGTTAAATATCAATATTAATGAACTGGCAAAAACTATTGAAAAGTCCTCATGTCCTGGTCTGACCCTATAGGGCTCAAAAATCAAATACACTAATGGGAGTTGATGGGCCACTGCTTCGTGTTTGTCATGAAAACTTATCATTCAAGAGATTTTAAAGTATTCAAACAAAAGTAGATGCAAAAGAACTTGACTCGACGTCTCAGACACGCAAGCACCAAATTTAGTTCTTGTCTTCTTGCAATTGAAAAAAAAATAATAATAATAAATATTATATTATATATATATATATATATGTATATACACCTCATCAATTTTGAAAACGTTTAGGCACAAAAAGACATTAAAGAGCTTAATGGGGGAGGGGGGGGGGGGTTACAATGGTGTTTCGTGTATTCAGAGTTGTTCACAGTGTTAAAGAGATGGCTTCTCATGCTAAACATGGCCAAAGTTTTTTTACAATCATGGACGGAAGTCCTTATATGAGCTCGGCTTTTTTTCCGGAATGAATCGGAAATCTGTATTTTTCTTTTATATATATGATAAAACTAAAGACTTTTTGGATATATGAAGGATGCAGTACTACTCTATAGGTACTCAAGATTAACATGAGATTAGGTGAAACTGTGCATGTTATGTACCCTACCCTTTAATTCATAGCACCATACTGAGTTTGCCTGTTTTCACGCTTGTACTGACAAATACATACCAAATCACGTCGAAATACCTGTCTTGGCAAGTATCTTTGAAAAACTGTTTAGCCGGGTGCACACTGTGTGATTTTTAATAGCCTTTATGACTGGAGTTTATGCCGGTTAGAATAAATCGCTAGCATTTCATGGCCACAATTGCACAGTGTGCTGTGCTTTAGTTATGTCTTAAGTGAATCTAAACAGTTGAGAAAAAAATCAGATGTGTATCCTTATACTGTCAATATACAATCAAATTTGAGTGAAAATCATAAAAATCACCGGCGGTGGCTGGCAACTTTTTTCAAAAATGCTTATGGGGAAAGAGTTAAAGACAACCACTCACTGCTCTTGAGTGAATTACTTTGTAGTTTTAACAAGAATTTATCAATATTTCATTCATGCAGTGAAGACTATGCAATGATATTTTACATTTTATTATTCTGTTTCTGTACTTGAATGCCTCTCGAAAAAAAAAAAAGTAAGATGAAAATTCTAAGCTTCCTATCACTGTTTATAAGTCCTGTACAAAAGGTTTAAATCCATCTAAGGTTAAAAAAAACATTGTCATTTTGTCAAAATATTATTTTAAAATTACCTAAATTCTCAGAGATCGCCAAACGGTTCGCGCAAAGCTGTTCAAAAGATTCAGTTTCCTTAAACTCCACCTTTCGGTAGCATACTGTGTTCTAATTGGTCAACTGACATAGTCGGTTTTGATTGGTTGTTCCGCACACAACTGCACTGTAAACAATGCGTTAGCATCTTTTTGGGGTGAATTATGTCTTATTCCTCTCACCGCGAAGCAAACAATAAAATAAAAAACTTTAACAGTCTCGCTGCTTTTTCTTCTGTGTGGGTGTATTCAAACCACACGCTTCAGTTTGAATCTGAATAGTGCGTTCAGCGCGGGGGCGTGGTCACATTAGATATAATGAAGGGAGACGTGAAAAACGGACATCGCGTTTTTTTCATATGGATTACTTTATCACAGAATATCTGTTAGCAGCTCTTGTTTAGTTTTCAAGAAGACATGTCAAGCTTTCTATAGATATCTCTCTCATGTCTCTTCGTTGAATATTCACGGAGTTAAACTTCATTTTAATGACGTGTTTGTAAATGAAGATCAGCGCAAACAAAGGCTTAAGACAGCACACATACTGATACGCTCGGGAGAAAACAAACACATAACTTCATAATCATACTTTGCGTTGTGATTCGGAGATGCTTGTTGGTCCAAATAAAGTTGGTAATGAACCCTCTTTTATGGCCAAATGCTTTGAAAATCCCGCCTTGAACTCACCGAGATTAGAAAAGCAGTCATCAGTGAAATGTTGTGAACACAACAAAAGGGATTTGTTGTACTGCTCTGGTATTGTGGTAAAAATGAATTTTAGCCATTGGTTCTTCTGATCTTCATTCTTTGGCAGTGAAAATAAAACAAACTTGCCTTTACAATTAAAAACACACTGTCTCCTCGACATGATGCTATTACACCAACCAGAGCGTCTGTGTGGGGGGTGGGGCAGGTCGTTTTGTTTCTCCCAAGATGGTAGGCGGAGATTATTATGCAAAGTGTTCTAGTGACGTACATAGAGATAGGCAAAAGATTTGAAATCTATAACGACTCGTTTCAGCGATTCAGAGTTGACTCCTTACTTTAGAAGCCAATAACTTTATAAATTGTGCACTTTTTGGTTTAATTACTTTGGACATTGTTTACACTGATGGACAGCTACATCATACACTGTAATACAGGTAATTTTTGACTTCCCATCTGTGTGGCTCTTTAACATGGTTTAATTTTTATCTTTGTTCTAGGCAATGTATTTATTTGTGCTATTTATATGATTTCATGTAGGACACAATTACAACCTGCACTCATTGAACTATAGCTGTAGTGTTGTTTTGGTCACTCTAAAATGCCTTAGACAATGTCTGTCATCAAAGTGGTTTGGTATTTTTACCTCCCAGTCTGTCTTGACTGGCTGCGCTACTAAAGAACAGTCTCCCAACTCCGAAAGTAAGATGACATGACTGTG
The DNA here is from genome assembly GCF_023724105.1 of Carassius gibelio. Classification (NCBI taxonomy): domain Eukaryota; kingdom Metazoa; phylum Chordata; class Actinopteri; order Cypriniformes; family Cyprinidae; genus Carassius; species Carassius gibelio. Next base: position 15,913,626 of record NC_068413.1, on the reverse strand, counting down.
TTCATTGCATTTCCTCTACTTGTTCTGAGATGCAAGTAATTTATTATATAGGAAAAAAGGCCCACAGTTTAAAAAAAAAATCCCATAAAAAAAAAAAAAAAAAAAAAAAAAAAATTACACAATAAGTAATGGTAATTTTCCGTAATTAAAAAATACGTTTTTTTTTTTTTTTTTGCTGTAATTTTACATGAGATTTTCTGTATTTTCTTCAGATTTTAATGTTCAATAAGATGTTTTATATATTGTGGAAAGTTAAGGGGAAAAAAAGCATTAAATTATCATAAAGTTTGAGCATTGCTTTAATAAAAAAAAAAATGTGACAATGCGTTTTAATAATTTGTTGACCTATCTGCAAGAATATACCAATAGTTTACTCAGGGCTGCAATTTCCTAATATTCTTTTTTCAAAACTGCAACAATATACCAGTATAACGATTATAGCACAACTGCAACTATATTCCAATAATTTGTCCATAGCTGCAATAGTATAGAAAATATTATAACAAATGATCATAACTGCAACCATATTCCAATTAAAAAATAAGCCCAAAAGTTAATATTAGATCATAACTGCAACAACACACAATAAAAGAATTGTTAAAAACTGCAACAATATAGCAGTTTGGTAAACAAATAAAAATTAATAATTAAATTGTCCTTAAAGCTGAACCACCTGTGAACAGATTAATCTCGACAACAGATGATGCATGAAAAGAATAAAATAAAATCAACCATGAAAGCAAATAATCATAATAATAATCGGGCCGATATTTGTCATTTTTTTATATATCAGCATTGGCCGATATCAGTGTTTAGTAGCGCCGATTTAAAGTCAGGCACATAGGCAGGCAGCCCAGTGTTATTGGTGCTGTAGAAAGTGCTGCTGCCGCATGTGAAGGACCCCAAGCCAAAACTTTTGGAAGATTCAACAACAGTCCTGGGCAGAGTAACGTAGCCCTCAATTACACTGCAGTGTTTGTGAGAGCAGCCAACTATGAAGGTATTTTTGAGACAAAACGGCTGAACACCTGTGACAGTGTGATTTGTAGTTGTAGAGAAAAGCCACACATGTGTATCAGTAAATTTGAAGTCACAGAGAGAAAAGTTTCTAAGAGTTGCAAACCTGTAGACCTTTTTTTTTCTCTCCCACAAACACAACACAACAGTTACACCTTCTCAAATTCTTCATTGCAGATGCACAAATCCTATTCTACAATTCACAAATTAAGAAACTTGTACGCTCACATTTTTTATACAATTGCTGCAGTGAATATGGAGCAAAACACATTTACACACCCGCATCAAGAAAAGTGAAGTCGTGTGAAAATTCAGTGAAATTGAACCTTCTGCATGTTGCTGTTTAAAACTTAAAAGTGTTCTATAATACAAACATTTTCAATGGTGCTTTCCACGTTGTTAAATTAATTGACGTCATAAAATTTTTGTCTTCACCTGTTTAAGGCAAATAAAAGCTACTGAACGCATTTTTAATAATGTTTACATGAGGTAAAAATAAAAATAAAAATTTGTACATATTGTGCAGTATTTACTTGCTACAAAAGATAGGACTATGCTATAAGTTTTTTTTTTTTTTTTTTCATCTGTGCATAACTGATTTTCTGTTTATGGTATGGAATAAAAAAAATGTTAATCTACAGAATTTTCTGTTTTAATGTTGAAGAAAGTGTCCATAAATTTAACAAAAAATGTCATGGTAATTTTCTGCCAGTACATTATCTGTTTGTTTTTTCACAGAATTTTTTTTTTTTTTTTTTTTTTTTTTTACAGTGCACATCAAACAATGGATTTTAAATGTTTTCACTCTATTTTAATGTGAAATATTGTATTTATAAAATTTTTTTTAAATAAATGAAGAGATATATTACATTGGTTTTCCTGAAGAAAAAAAAGTTACATTTCAAGGCTTCAGTCATCTTTGACCGCGAAGAAGGTAAGTGTGAGCCTTAAACGAAGAGGGCTAGACGGTTAAGTTTGTTCCTTTATGTGGTGGGCCTTTATGTGACAAGCAGCTTTTGTGACCAATTGTAAAGACCTTTCGTCATTCATGTCCTTTACTCAGATATGCAGACCCAGATATGGAGGAACTACACCATGCTAGCATCCTTAATCTTCCAACAACTCTTCTGGTCTTAAAATAAAATTAAATAAAATTTTAATGAAATTAACATCAAGTGAAAATACAGAGATCCCTTGTCATGTTTATTGACCCTGACAATCTCTGTAGTTGCATTTATCCACTTGTTAGCAGCCGTCTTTTTAAGGAAAATAAAAAAATATATATATTTAATAATAACAAGGGTCTAATGTGTTTCATGTCATCGAATGCTGATGTGCTGACTCAGACTTAACCTTCTCAGCTTGAGCTGGAACAGAATTGAATGAGCTGATACCTGTTTTCTGATACTATCACTGTACCATGGTAATGCTACAGCATGTTTTTGCTTGGACAGTTTTCTTTTTTAAATGCTCAGAAAAACGCAAATACATGACTGACATCTAGAGGACATAAATATTAATTATTGCTCAATTCTCTCAGAATACAATATATATATATATATATATATATTAAAAACCAAAAAATATTACATTTATTTTACTAGAAAAAAAAAAGAAGAAGTTACATTTCAGGTGTTCATTCACTTTTGACCCCAAAGACTCCAGCTGTAACTCCCAAATGAGTAGCACCAGTGGGTTATTGTACTGATGGAGAACCTACTTTGGTGAATTGTTTAGGGCTCTTCTTTTCCTGCTCTATTGTTTGCAGAAAAAAAAACCTATTAGATAAATCAGAAAACATAACCCAGTTGTTGAAAGGTTTTTACACTTGCACACACTTGTACACCTATAGACTTAATTTTTCTTCATTGAAGAGAGATAAAGCCTTCATGAAAAGAAAAGGCCTATCAAGAAAAAAGGGGGAAGTGGGTTATCCAAAGGGAAACATTGCACATTGATAATATATGATAAATCCTGTAAATTAAATATTTAATAATGCATTAAATAAATCCAGTGAAGGAAGATTGACTCATTGATTTTGTTTTTGTGAGTTCTGGTCTTGTGTTTTTATTTTACTTAATAACAGATTTTTCCCATGCCCCCCTTACAGCTACTGTATACCAGGCTAATGCCCATAATATGCAATTTTTCCTTGCTTTTTTGCTTTTAAAAATCTTATAAAATGCATGCGTGTGATACTAGCAAATAAGTTATATTTCCTGTTAGTGGTCAGTCAATAGCTGTGTGTGGTGTTTGTTTTGCATTTAAATAATTTCTGTGTTTTATTTCTCGCCTAGTAGTCTATAGTTTCTATAGTTTTAGTTCAAAGTGTGTGTGTGTGTGTGTGTGTGTGTGTATGTATCTGGGTATCAAATACCAACAGATAAAAAAAATCTAAAAGTGTCTGACTTTGTTAGAAATCTTGTAATGGGCCATGTTTGGATCCTCCAACTGGACAATAATCTAAAAACAAACCTTAAAAACAACACAAAAATGGGCTTCTGCCATTCCAGTTGCCTGTCTTGCACCTTATAGAAAATTAGTGTGGTGAACTGAAGAGGAGAAGTACCATCATGGAGCTGGCAATCTGAAAGATCTGGAGTGATTCTGGATGAAGGAATGGTCTCTGACCATGTGTGTGTATGTATGTATGTATGTATGGATGTGTATATATGTGTGTGTGTGTGTTCCTAAAATGCGATAAATCCATTTAGAATAATTTGAGTAAAAATGTTTTCTTTACCAAGAAAGTGGCAAGATGAAAACCACTATTTTCTGTTTTAAACTTTCACATAGCATATTTAGGTTATATAAATTAATTACAGCAATAAAATAAAATGTCATCAAGAACATGAACAACATCACATTAGACCACAGAAATTGCAAAATGACATTTCCCTTATATTCAAATTCCAATAGTGCATTCATCTTTGCCATGTTCCTTTCTTTTAGTTGTCTAGTGCTATGTGCTGTTAGCCTGCACCCCGACGCCCGCCTCCTCAACGCCCCTCAACTCGCACGTGTCAATGTTCTTCTTATTGTATTTTTCTAGTGTTCAAATAATCACTTATATGATGTCTAATTTTCTGTTTAGTGTTTTATAATTGAAAAAAACAATATGCAGAGGTATGTTTAATGACTAAAAAAGTTTGTAGAAGCCTTCAATACAGTTGGTAAATATTTTATATATTGTGGGGGGGTCTAGACATAGTAAGAAAAATATTTGCAGGAATCAAATTTTTCATGAACTCTTCTTCAGATTTGAAATAGAAACTCATTAGACATGTGACTTTCAAACCATTACTTTTCTAGATTGCTCCAGGACTGATTTCATGTATTTTTATATAATATAAACTAAAAATACAGTGTGGTAAAAAAAGAAAAAAAATGTCAAGGGACATCAGTGTCTATAACTTTTAATATTTTTGAGCATTATCAAATTTGGTTGATAAAAAGCACAAAAAAAGCCCAAAGGGTCTTTTTTCCAAAGTCACCAACGCTGGCTAACAAGTTAACAAAATCATAAATGGCATTAATAAAAACACTAAGACGGACAAGGTACGCAATATAGCTTTCATAATCGAATGTGATTCATCTATTGAACGCAATGTAAGGAAATGTTAGCTCTTTTCTTTAAAGAAGAATCAAATGTAAAGATTTGAATTGCTTTAATTGAAATGATTCCAAATGTAATTCGTGTATACTTCAGTGAGTGTGAAAATCTTTACACTTCTGTTTATTATTTCATAGACAATGAGAATACAAACAGAATGATAATTTATAAGCTACAAGCTAGGTAGCACAGGATCTGGGCAAAGTTTAATCTTAAAATACACCACACAAGACAATATTTCTTTATAAATTAAACAAGAATTTATTGAGTTACTCTATTACATCGATCTAAAACCTAATGAACACACACACACACACACTCTCTCTCTCTCTCTCTCTCTCTCTCTCACACACACACACACACAACACAGTTACAGAAGAGGATTTGCATGAAGTCCCAGGAGTAAGTTATTTGTTAGATTGCACCAAGAAAATCACAAAAACAGATGTGCCTTATCTTTACTGCTTAAGATCAATTTGCACGTATTTCTTCAATTTCCTCTGAGCGTTTTCGTTGTTTGCAAGACTTCGAAGATTCTCAGCAGTCATGAAGTTACAACTGAATGGTTTTGAGTTCTGGATGACAAGAACGCTAGCGGCGTGTTGAAGTAGGTAGTTCAAGCCATGGCTAAGAAGGAGGCGCCCTGACTTAGTTCAGGCATTGGGGTTTTATCCAAGCGGATTTGGTCCATCCCACGACGTGATCTTCCAATCGCCTTGTTGCAAGGCGGAGCAAGCATTCCTTCAACTTATCACATGGGGCAATATCTTTGCAGGCTTTTGTTTAATAACTTCTATAACACGTCATACAACCACTCAAAAGACCATCTTTAATTCACTTCACAGTTTTGCATAGATCGCCGCCATTTGTTCAACAATAAACTTTCCATATCTTACACACATTTAATAGCACTATCTGCAACATTACCTTAAACACATCAAACATATATAAGACATAAAATATATTATTTGTGAATATAGGCAAGGCAAGTTTATTTATATAGCACATTTCGTACACAATGGTAATTCAAAGTGCTTTACATAAAAGAAAGTAAAATAATAATGAAGAAAAATAATAACAAGAATAAAACTTTGAAAAACTTTTAAAATTATTTAAAAAAAATACTTATTTAAAATGAATTTAAAAAAAGTAAAAAAAAAAAAAAGATTTTACATAAAATAAAAAAAGGAATTGAAAATATAGTGCAATCTGTTCAGACATTGCACAGTGCTCATTCAATAAATGCACAGCTAAACAGATGAGTTTTAAGTCTAGATTGAAATGTGACTAGTGTTTTAGCACATCTGATCTCTTCTGGAAGCTGATTCCAACTGCGGGTCGGCATAGTAACTAAAGGCGGACTCCCCTTGTTTTGTGTGAACCCTTGGTATTTCTAGTCTCGATCCTAATGATCTGATTGGTCTGTTAGGTTTATATTCAGTGAGCATTTCTGAAATATATTTTGGTCCTAGGTCATTTAGTGACTTATATACGAGTAAAAGTACTTTATAATCAATACTAAATGTTACTGGAAGCCAGTGTAAGGACCTGAGGACTGGTGTGATATGCTCAGATTTTCTGGTTCTAGTCAGAATCCTGGCAGCAGCGTTCTGGATGAGCTGCAGCTGTCTAATGGTCTTTTGGCAAAGGCCGATGAGGAGCCCATTACAATAGTCCACCCTGCTGGTGATAAAGGCATGAACAAGTTTCTCCAAGTCTTGGCTGGAAATAAAACATCTAATTATTGCAATGTTTTTTTAAATGATAGTATGCTGATTTAGTTACTGCTTTGACATTGACTACTGAAACTGAGGTCACACCAAGATTCCTGACTTGATTTTTATGTGTTTGACCCCTAGAGTCAAGGTATGCATTCACCTTGAACACTTCACCTTTGTTTCCAAATGCAATGACTTCAGTTTTTTCCTTGTTTAACTGAAGGAAGAAAGTTCTGGTATATCCAACTATTCATTTCATCAATGCATTGACAGAGGGAGTCAATGGGGCTGTAGTCATTTGGAGATAAGGCTAGATAAATCTGGGTATCATCAGCATAGCTGTGTTAGGCAATTTGGTTCTTTCTCATTATTTGACTTAGTGGAAGCATATACAGGCTAAACAAGAGCGGTGCAAGAATTGACCCTTGTGGGACTCCGCATGTCATGGACGTCCACTTAGACTTATGCTCTCCTAGACTCACATAATAGCCTCTCCCTTCTAAGTATGACATGAACCATTTGAGTACCATCCCAGAAAGCCCGACCCAGTTTTCCAGTCTCTCTAGTAGTATGTTATGATCAACAGTGTCAAACGCAGCACTGAGATCTAGCAATACCAGCACCGATATTTTGCCATTCACAATTTAACCGAATATCATTTATAATCTTAATGAGCACTGTCTCTGTGCTGTGATGCGGTCAAAAACCAGATTGAAAATTGTCCAGGTATCCATTTGAGTTTAAGTATTTGTTCAGCTGATTAAAAACTACTATAAAAACTTTCTATAATTTTGTCTATAAAAGGAAGATTAGATATTGGTCTAAAATTGCTCAAAATTGTGTTATCGAGATTGGTCTTTTTCAGGAGGGGCTTAACAACTGCAGTTTTTAGGGAGTTTGGAAATGTCCCAGAAAGAAGTAAGGCGTTCACCACTTCTAAAAGATCTGCTTCAAAGCAGTTTAGCACACTTTTGAAAAAAGATGTGGGAAGTGTGTCAAGATAGCAGGTTGATGATTTTAGGTGCTGCACTTTGTCTTCCAAAATTTTGCTATCAATTGCTTCAAAAATAGACATAGTATCTTTTCGATATTGTGGCCTATTCTGTCTGACATCTGCATTACTTGAGGATGTGCTAATCACCTTCCTGATATTGATGATCTTCTCAGAAAAGAAGGATGCAAACTCATTGCATTTGCTGTCTGAGAGCTTTTCACTGGGAATCTGACTTGGGGGGGTTATCAGTCTCTCAACAGTGGCAAAAAGAGTACGAGTGTTGTTTAAGTTACTGTTTATAAGGTTTGAGAACAAATTCTGTCTAGCTGTGGCTAGTTTCACATTAAAAGCATGAAGGCTGTCTTTATAGATGCTATAGTGAATTTCAAGTTTTGTCTTCCACCACATCCGCTCAGCTTTTCTGCCTTGTCTTTTCATAGTCTGAACTGCTGTTGATCTTCTCCAAACTGATTTCTGTTTGTTTGTTTTCTTAATTACTATTATTGGAGCAATATCATCAATAACCATCTTAACTTTTGAGTTTAAGGAATCAAAGAGAATATCTGCAAAAATGCTTGGTATTAAAGATATAACCTCCATAAATAGTACACTTGTGTTCTCGTTAATGCATCTCCTTCTGACAGAGACCGATCTAGATTCAGTTGTAGCAGACATCAAAATATCAAAGAAAATACAGAAGTGATCAGATAGTGCTATGTCCCCATTAACAATGGATGAAATGCTTAGACCCCTACTGATGATTAAGTCTAGAGTGTGTCCACCTTTGTGTGTGGGTCCATGTACATGCTGACTCAAGTCAAAAGTGTTTAGAACTGTTATCATTTCTTTTGTAGTTTTGTTTTCTGCATTATCTATGTGAATATTAAAATCCCCTGCAATAGCAAAACTGACATTCAGATAACATTCTTAGTGTAACACTGTTAAGTAGAAGACTTAGACCATTTAGCTAGAAAAAAAATTGTTTCTAAACAGCATATTTAAATAAGTCCATTTCCTTCCAATTTCATAGCAATTGAATGTGCATTCATACATTTACCATTATTCGATTAGTACTGCTTTCTTGCCTATGTTGGAAGGGGAGGGAAGGGTGACGTCCTGATTTCAAGGCATACCCACTTGGTGCCTGCTCGCTCACAGCAACACATAACCTTCATAATAAAATAATCAGCTGAGTGGGTGGCTGGCTCAGAAATAGAGAGATGTGGCTCACTCTGTGTATTTCTCTATACCTGTCATTTAACTGTATATCAGTAGCTTCAGTCCTCAGATCAGGTACATGTGTGCTACAGGGACACTTTAATTTGAATGGAATGTACAAGGATGGAGATTTTATACTTGGAGGCCTGTTTGAGGTTCACTTCTTTACAGTGTTTCCAGAAATGAGCTTCAGAACAGAGCCAGAATCACCATACTGTGAAATGTGAGTCAACTATATACAGAGGGGATCAAAATGAATAAGAATTGTGATGATAATAAATAATACTAATGAATACTGTTAAATAATAATGAATTAATTTGTAAGGGTCCTCCAATGATGTGTGCACTTTGATGTATTTGCAATGTATTAATGCTTGTATTGATTTTTTTAATATATTTGATATCACTACATGTCAACATTTATTTTATTTCATTATTGTATTTATTTAATTATTCCATAGATTTAATATGGAAGGTTTCCAGCATGCACAGACCATGGCTTTTGCAATAGAGGAGATTAATAAGAATTCCAACCTACTGCCTAACATCACTCTTGGATACCATCTTTATGACAACTGTGTGATGCTAGGAATGGCTTTCCGGGCTGCCTTATCCCTGGCTAGTGGAACAGAGGAGACTTTCTCCAACCTCAACTGTACTGGCCCTCCTCCAGTGGTTGGAATCGTGGGGGATGCAAGTTCAACTCCTTCCATTGCAATTTCCAGTGTTCTGGGGCTGTTTCGAGTACCTATAGTAAGATGGGATGAAAAACTTAAAATACACTGTATGCATATTATTGCATATTTCAGTTATTTTTATTATTATGATTGTTGTTGTTATTATTATTATTATTATTATGGACCCACTTTATATTAAGTGGCCTTAACTACTATGTACTTACATTTTAATTAATAATTTAGTACAATGTACTTATTCTGTACATACTTGTTTTTACATTGTACTTATATTTAAAAAAAAAAACTACATGTAATTACATCTGTATTTAATTTCTGTAATTACATTTATAATTACACTGTTGACCCATACTTTACACCTTAACCCACCCTTAAACTTACCCATACCTCCTACCCTCTCCCTAACCTTACCCCTATCCCACCTCAATAGCAGCAAAAGTGTTTCACAATACAATATGAACAAAATAAGTACTTTGTACTTATTTTTTTATGTAAGTACATATTAGTTAAGGCCACCTAATATAAAGTGTGACCATTATTATTATTATTATTATGTAAGTTTAGCTTTATGTATATCCTGAGACTGTTTCTTTTGAAACTTTTTCATTTTCTTGTATATAAGGGATTTTTTGATCTTCACTCTATTTTTCTGTTCCTAAGCCCTCTCCATCTGCCCTAATTAGGTTAGTCACTACGCCACCTGCTCCTGTTTGAGTGACAGGAAAAAGTACCCCTCTTTCTTCAGAACGATCCCCAGTGATGCCTTCCAGGTGCGGGCTATGGTTCAGATCTTGAGACATTTTGGATGGACCTGGGTTGGTCTTCTCTACAGTGATGATGACTATGGTGTCTACGCTGCTCAGGCCTTCCAGCAAGAAATGCAGCTGTTTGGATTTTGTGTTGCTTTTTCTGAAATCCTGCCCCATGATAATAACCTGAGAGATATTCAGCGTGTAATGGGAGTAATTCAGTTCTCTACAGCTAGAGTGGTGATTGTTTTTGCCCCTTCATCTTTTTTCATACCTTTGATGGAGGAGGTGGTATTGCAGAACATGACAGGCAGGCAGTGGATAGCAAGTGAAGCTTGGGCCACCTCTGTAGAATCTCACACTCCACGTTTCCTGCCCTTTCTTAGGGGCACACTGGGCATCGCTATAAGGCGTAGGGAGATACAGAGGCTTCATGACTTTCTGTTACATGTTAACCCCAGCAGGGACCCAAAAAATAATATGTTGAGGATCTTCTGGGAGAACATGTTTGAATGCAGTTTTGAAACTGGGGCTAAAGAGACAGATGGAGAGCAAGTGAAAAAGGTGTGTACAGGACATGAGAATCTGATCATCACAAACACACCATACACTGATGTTTCTGGCTTGAGGGCATCGTATAATGTGTACAAGGCAGTTTATGCCCTGGCCTATGCACTTCATGGCCTAATACAGTGTGAGGAGGGGAAAGGACCATTCAGTGGGAACAGATGTGCTGATATAACAAACCTTAAACCCTGGCAGGTAGGACCCACAAGTGTAGTAGCGATTCTCTCCAGGCATATAGAAGAGCTGAATATGTGCTCTGTATTATTTCTAATTACACGTAACACCTGTCTTGTCTACAAACTGTACAGCTGGTTCACTACCTACAGAAAGTGAACTTCACCACAGGCTTTGGGGATCATGTGTCATTTGATAAGAATGGAGATGCTCTGGCCATCTATGATGTGCTGAACTGGCAGCCGAGTTCTGATGAATCAATAAGGATCTACACAGTCGGTGTAGTAAATGAAGTTACAGAAACAGGGATGGTGCTTACACTGGATGAGGATGCAATATACTGGAACTTTCAAACCAAAAAAGTAATTAACTTTGCATGCCAGTATCATCTTTATTGTCAATATATAGTGTAAACATGAATCAAATCTATTAAAAGGCAAATGAGAATTAAATAATATAAAGGTCAAGTTTATCATTGTGTAATTATTTATCAATATCAGACACATGATGGGAAACACATGATTAATAGCAGCTGATGTCTCTTTCAGCCCCCACGTTCTGTATGCAGTGAGAGCTGCCCCCCAGGCACCAGACGAGCCACACGGAAAGGCTTTCCTGTCTGCTGTTTTGACTGCCTGCCATGTGGAGATGGCGAGATTTCTAATACAACAGGTGAGGAGATTATTGTTGGCAATTTTACATCTTTAAATATTATATTTTGTCATTATACATCAGTCGGTCTAAATACTCAATTCTGATATCCAATAAAATGGCTAAAATCTGTTTTAATGCAGATTTAAAATGTGCTGCTTTAATTGATGCACACAAACCCACATACATCACTTGCACACACTTGGGGGGGTCGGAGATCACTCTCTCTGCACAAACATACAAATTTGTCAACGCTGCCCTGGGACTTTTATTAATAAAATAGTCTAGATACGACATAGCTACATTATATTCCTCAGCAATGAGGTGTAAAATCACTGTTTTTGAAGTAGTAGCTTCATTGTTTGTAGAGAGATACACAGACACAGGTAATACACAGCTGTCATCTCTCTCTCTCTCTCTCTCTCTCTCTCAATCAATTGATAATTATGATAATTATGAATTAATGCTGTAATTCATTCAAATAAATGTGATTTTAATGCAATATTTTATCTCTGTGTCTGATTTGAAGCAAACAGAATGATGAATATAACTGCACCCTTCCGGTCAAATATTGCGCTGTAAACATCATTAAAAGCTTTAACTTGTAAATTCTGGCAAATTACCAAGGTATAAGTGGGATAATGCACGGCTAGCTGTGCATTAAACAATTTTAAGACAACCATGTTGTGCATTACAATCATTTAATTAACCCGTACTCACAAAATAGTTTAATTTTACATTTTCATCTTCTCTGTTTTTCTCACTCACAGATGCTGTTGAATGTACAGAGTGTCCAGATGAGTTCTGGTCTAATATGGATAAAGATAAGTGTGTCCCCAAAGATGTAGAGTTTCTATCCTATGAGGATCCTCTGGGCATCTCTCTGACCACTGCGTCCCTGCTTGGCACCTGCTTCTGTTCTCTTGTTTTGGTCGTCTTTGCGCATCACCGTAACACCCCCATAGTACGTGCCAACAATTCAGAGCTCAGCTTCCTGCTGCTGGTGTCACTTAAACTGTGTTTCCTGTGTGTGCTACTGTTCCTTGGCCGGCCGCAATTGTGGACATGTCAGTTAAGACATGCTGTGTTTGGCATAAGCTTTGTCCTGTGCATCTCCAGCATCCTGGTCAAGACTATGGTAGTAATAGCAGTATTCAAGTCATCACGACCAGAGGGTAAAGGAGCGATGAAATGGTTTGGAACAGCTCAACAAAGATGCACAGTTTTGGTTCTAACAGCCCTCCAGATTGTGATATGTGCAATCTGGTTATCAACTGCCTCTCCAACACCCCATAAAAACAACCAGTATACTCGCTCTAAAATAGTATATGAATGTGCTATAGGCTCAGTGGCTGGTTTTTCCATGTTACTCGGCTATATTGGTCTTTTAGCAGCAGTAAGTTTCCTGTTAGCCTTCCTGGCGAGAAACCTTCCAGATAATTTTAATGAGGCAAAGTTCATTACTTTTAGCATGCTGATCTTCTGTGCTGTGTGGATTGCATTTGTTCCAGCATATGTGAGCTCACCAGGGAAATATGCAGTGGCTGTAGAAATATTTGCCATTCTGGCTTCCAGTTTTGGATTACTGGTGGCCATATTTGCCCCAAAGTGCTACATCATCCTTTTACATCCTGAGAGAAACACTAAAAATGCCATCATGGGAAGAGAAATACATAAAAAATAATTTAACATTACTGTGGTGTAAAATTTGAAATGCTTACTTAACACTTTCATATTGTATAGAGTCATTCTCATACTCTTTTGGTTATGTTCCCGTGTTGCCATGGCTGTTTACATTATCATCCGCACCCCACACTTTAAGAACCAGTGGTTTAGGGTACATTTTCATCAAGCAAATATGACATTTTCTGCAATCCCTGCTTTTTGTTCTGTTATATTTATTAACATCAGTTTTAAATGCTTTAAAATGACACTGTTTATTAAACTTCCTTTACTTGCTCATCCATGTAAAATTGCTTGACAAATTTATCTTAATGGATTAGGAGAAAATATTTGATTTTAGAGAAAAATCTGTTTTTTAACATAATTTAAAACATGTCCTTCCTATTAGAAATGCATTTGATTTATTTTCATTAGTCAAGTTGTCACCTTGGAATTATAAGGTTCTGTCTGCAGTTCTGAGATACTTCAACGTTTTTGCATTCCATATACTTTGTAGATAGAAACTTTTTGTTTTCTAAATAAAATGTCCCAAAATATATACTACTTTAAAACATCACACAATGTAAATAGGTTGTCACAGAATAAGAATATTTGAATTACTAAATAAAATTTTAAAGTTAAATAGAACCTTATAATTCCAAGGTGACGTTGTAGTAACACTGAATATTTTAGTGCTTTTTTGAATATACTTTAGTTACCATCAGTACACAGAGCTATAGGTGCCTTATGCTCATTTGAAGGAGACTGTATTTATTATCAGAGATTGAGTCTTGATCTAATCTTGAGATAACATCAAGTCTTGGTCTACTGAGAACATGCAAATGAGAAATTATATGTCCACAATAGGTCCTCAGCGTACAAAGATAAAAAGTAATATTGGGTTCTTTAGAAATAAAATGTATTTTCAAATAAAAAAAAATATTGTCTTATAGGAATATTAGTGTTATCATTGATCCCACAGTTTCTTCCTTTTTTTTTCTTTCTTTTCATAAAAATAAGTGGACCACTGACAATCTGCAGAGATTTCTAAATAAGTTTGATAACACGTGAATTTCAGTCTCGCAAGTCTTTTGATTTGCCACCCAATTATCAATTTATACAATTGTTCATGCTCTGTGCGTCAGGGTTGTGTCACCTCATCACAAGTTTTAATCTGGATCTTTGTTCAAATCTAATTTTCCACCCACCATGACTTTGCCATGACTTTATTTGCTATATGTGTATTTGTATATGTATCGATATAGGGCTATACATGCTCCATGAATATAATGTATTGCAGTGTATGGAAAAATATAAGGTCTAGTTTCCCAAGTAAAGAAATGTATTATTTAATATAGTGCATAATTGTTATGGTTATATTTAGTTCAGTCTTTTTTGGTTCCAGTTTCATAGACTTTTAGTTTGTTCAAAGTCATTTTCACAACAATTTTTCCTGTTGGACTTTCTGGCTGGAAAACCTCAGGTAGAATGGGTCGGCAGCAACACATCCATCACCATTACACTGAACACTGAGGCCCCCCAAGGATGTGTGCTGAGCCCCTTCCTCTTCAATCTGCTGACCCATGACTGAACACCATAACACAACTCCAACCTCTTCTAGGGCTGTGCAAAAAATCAAATGCGATTTTCATGCACATCTCATCAGTAAAGACGCTCCTCTAATTAGAAGTATATCTCCAGCACGTGCGTTCAGATCAGGGTTGCCAGGTTTTCACAACAAATCCTGCCCAGTTGCTTCTCAAAACATGTCGCCTCCACCCGCAGACATGAAAAACAACCACAGACTTAGCAACACTGGTTGGCACTGGAGTGTCTTTACTGATGAGATGTGCATGAAAATCGCATTCGATTTTTTGCACAGCCCTAACCTCTTCATTAATTTTGCGGATGACACAACTATAGTGGGTCTCATTAGCAACAGTTCAGTGGTAACTGGGGCAAAATAGGGGAGGTGGTGCTAAGTTGGGAATGCTACCTGACAGCCTGATGGATGAAGCTATCCTTCAATCTGCTGGTCCTGGCCTGGGGACTCCGCACTCTCCTCCCTCGTTGCTTTGCGAGTGAGACAGGTTTCATAAATGTCTTGGAGGGAGGGTAGAGAGACACCAACTATCTTCTCAGATGCTCTCACTAGCGTTGAAGTGTCTTCCAGCAGGATGCCTTGCAGGCACCATACCACACAGTGATGCAGCTAGTCAGGATGCTCTCGATGGTGCCTCTGTAGAAGGCACATGATGGGGGCAGGGGCTCTGGCTTTTCTCAGTTTGTGGAGGAAGTAGAGACACTTCTGTGGTTTCTTGGCCAGTGCTGTGGTGTGGTCAGTCCAGGAGAGGTCTCCTATGCACACCCAGGAAATTGGTGCTGCTCACTCTCTCCACAGTCGCACCATTGACAGTCAGAAGAGCATGTTGAGTGTGCATTCTCCTTAAGTCAACAACAATCTGCTTCCTCTTCTCCACATTCAGAGAGAGATTGTTGTCATTGCACCACCCAGCCAGGTGGCTCACCTCGCTCCTGTAGTTTGTCTCATCAGCAAAACACCTCAGACACCATACACAGCGTTTCCTTTAGATTGGCAGGTTTGAACGCAGGAAAATAGTTTATGCATTCAGCAAATTAATTTAACATATAACTTATGGTAGAGCAATAAGGTTAAGCAATTATTAGCATATTTGGCGTGATGTCCGGAGGGAGGGCTCCAAACCCAGAGAAATCCGCTAAAGAAGCTTATGGTATGAGACAGCAGCCAGACAGAAACCTGTGAGTACCCCCCAAAAAATATGCGTGTTGTGTAGAAATGTGGAGTGTGCACGGAGGACCAAAGGAGGAGCACAGGGGGAGGCGAGGTGAGGGACTCTCACTGTGACCGATGGGAGCTACGGCTCTGCTGCACCTCAAGGGAGAGCCCCTTTTGAAGCTGAATACGTGGCGTGGTTTAAAGAGCATGATGGAGGGCTCTCGCTGCGTCTGAAGGGAGCTGCGGCTCTGCTGCACCGGAAGGGAGAGCCCCTCTTGAAACTGAATATGTGGCGTGGTTTAAAACGCAAGATTGAGGGCTCTCACTGCGACAGAAGAGAGCCGCAGTTCTGCTTCACCGGAGGGGGGAGCCCTGTTTGCTGCTGAAGGCTCAAGATGATGGACAAATGGCATTCACTGCGACAGAAGGGAGCTGTGGCTCTGCTGCACTGGAAGGGAGAGCCCTGTCCGATGCTGAATAAGCCTAAAACTCGAAATCGACAGATGGAGGGCAGTATCAAATTAAGCAGGGCACTGCAAAGGCAGTATCAGATGAGCAGGGCACTGTGGCGGCAGTATCAGATGAGCAGGGCACTGTGGTGGCAGTATCAGATGAGCAGGGCACTGTGGTGGCAGTATCAGATGAGCAGGGCACTGTAGGGGCAGTATCAAATTAAGCAGGGCATACAGCGGTAGCTTAAAATTTTATTTAACTTATAGTTAGAATCAGAATCAGAATGAGCTTTATTGCCAGGTATGTTTACACATACGAGGAATTTGTTTTCGTGACAGAAGCTCCACAGTACAACAGAATGACAGCGACAGAACATAAAACACATAATAAAAGAATAAAAAATACAAATAAGTAGATAGTGAATGACAATATACAAATGACAATTGTAGGCAGGTATATTACAAAATGCAGTTATGTATGTATATATATATTATGTGCAAAATTTAAGTGTATACTAAGTATGTGTGTTAGATAAATAAAGTGTATGTGTATATAAATATAAAGTGTAGTGTGTTCGCCGTTATTATCAGCTGTTAATAAGATGGATTGCCTGAGGGAAGAAACTGGTCCTGTGTCTGGTTGTTCTAGTGCTCAGTGCTCTGTAGCGTCGACCAGATGGCAACAGTTCAAAGAGGGAGTGTGCTGGATGTGAGGGGTCCAGAGTGATTTTGACAGCCCTTTTTATCACTCTGGATAAGTACAGTTCTTGAATAGATGGGAGAGTTGAACCGATGATTCGCTCAGCAGTCCGGACTACCCTCTGTAGTCTTCTGAGGTCAGATTTAGAAGCTGAGCTGAACCAGACAGTTACTGAAGTGCAGAGGATGGATTCAATGATGGTGGAGTAGAACTGTTTCAGCAGCTCCTGTGGCAGGTTAAACTTCCTCAGCTGGCGGAGGAAGTACAACCTCTGCTGGGCCTTTTTCACAATGGAGTCAATGTGAATGTCCCACTTCAGGTCCTGAGAAATAGTGGTGCCCAGGAACCTGAATGACTCCACTGCAGCCACAGTGCTGTTCATGATGGTGAGTGGGAGGAGTGCAGGGGGGTTTCTCCTGAAGTCCACCATCATCTCCACTGTTTTGAGGGTGTTAAGCTCCAGGTTGTTGAGAGTGCACCAGACAGCCAGCTCTTTTACCTCCTGACGAGCAGACTCGTCATCGTCCTGAATGAGGCAGATGAGTGTGGTGTCGTCTGCAAACTTCAGGAGCTTGACAGAGGGGTCCTTAGACGTGCAATCATTAGTGTACAGGGAGAAGAGCAGTGGGGAGAGAACACAGCCCTGGGGAGCTCCGGTGCTGATTGTACGGGTGCTGGATGGGTATTTTCCCAGCCTCACTAGCTGCTGTCTGTCTGTCAGGAAGCTGTTGATCCACTGACAGATGGAGGTGGGCACGGAGAGCTGATTTAGTTTGGGCAGGAGGAGGTTTGGGATGATCGTGTTGAAGGCCGAGCTGAAGTCCACAAACAGGATCCTCACATAAGTCCCCGGTCTGTCTAGGTGTTGCAGAACATAATGCAGTCCAATGTTTACTGCATTGTCCACAGACCTGTTTGCTCTGTAGGCAAACTGAAGAGGATCCAGCAAGGGCCCAGTGATGTCCTTCAGGTGGCCCAGCACCAGTTTTTCAAATGACTTCATGACTACAGACGTTAGAGCCACAGGCCTGTAGTCATTTAGTCCTGTAATTTTGGGTTTCTTAGGGATGGGGATGATGGTGGAACGTTTGAAGCATGAAGGGACTTCGCACAGCTCCAGCGATCTGTTGAAGATCTGGCAGCCCATAGATGGCAGCCTCACACTAACGTTTGCCGCCAGATGTAGAAGGATGGATAAGAGTTTATGGAGCCACACCAGCGAGTGACATTGCATGTGCCACAGTGATTGGTTGAGAAGAGGAGTGAGGCAATGGAGTGTGAGGAGCAGCCCAAACTTGCTGATGATCTGCTGCATCTTGAAGCTTGAGGGGAGCCGGAACTTGATCTGGAAGACAATGTAATTTTAAATGAAGTTGGGAGCTACGAGGAAGAGGAGCATGGGCTGCAATTGTTAGCAGAGGCAGCCTGACGTTTAAACCAGCCTCTGGGCTAGTGTCTGCTATGGATGCTGGAGGCAACTGAAAAGAAAAAATTGATTAGAAACGTGAGGAAAAGCCTGAAATGTGTGGGTCTGAGTTGCAAGCGGAGACAGCCTCACGCTTCCTTCAGCTGCTGTAGGCCACGGGAAGGGATTGGGACATCCTGAAATCCTGTGCAGTCTGCATGGCTAGCAGAAGCAGTCTCATACTAGTGTCTGCTATAAGACCTGGAAACCGCTGAAAAGGATTAGAAGTAACAGGAGAAAAGATGAAGAGATGTGAGGGCATGTGTTGCAAGTGTAAGCAGCTTTGTGCTTGTTTCAGCTGCTGTCGCTGTAGTCCACAGGGGCTTGTGATATTTGGGGGAAAATGCTGAAGATAGCTAGCAGAAGCAGCCTCATGCTAGCATGTGTTACAAAAGCTTGAGACCACTGAAAAGAAAGAGGTTAGAAGAAGCAAGAGAAATTACAACTTTGACAACATTAAAAAGTGATAAAAATGACAAAAAGATGTGCTTTCCCTCTTAACCCTTTAGAGACAATTAACGCGTATACACGTTATGAGGCATTTTCTCCTGATAACCCCGAAAAGAACTTAAATTACACTTTCAGTTTTGATCGTACAGATAAGAGCAATACATCAATCGAATATACATATAAATATAAAAAATAATGTGTGCTGTCTGCTGTAACAGATGGTTATATCTTAAACTCGGAGGCGAAACATCAGGACACGCAAACAGCTCTGTTGTTGAACATCCATTTATTCCTCTTCTCTCATTACAACTCTATAACCTTTTTCTCCACAGGAGTGCCCTCTAGTGTTCTGTTGGTTACACTACATCCCCCCCTTTTAGTCTCAACATCTCATTATTATTATTCTACATACTTATATCCCCATGGTTATATATTCTCTTTTTTTTTTTCAGGGAACAAACATCTCAATAACATAACATTGAACTTTCTTTCTTAAGCTGGAAGCCAGGGTAGACTACCTGGGCATTCCTGACTCTGCTGAAGGGGTTATTCTGCCCTTTTCTTGACAGCAGGTCTACCTATGCTAATTCATCTTATAAGTCCATTCTTTCTGGTGGACGGGAAATCCTACCTGACCTTGTCACTGTAACGTTGACCTCTTGCTGAGTTGGTTCTGGAAGAACAGTAAGATGAGCTCGATTCCTTCTCATTGTTCCCATCTCTGTTTCTACCTGATACGATCTTGGCGTTGCTGCTTCCCCCTGGACCGTTCCAGTGGTTTTCGATGTCCTGATCCACACTTTCTGTCCAGGTATGATGACTGGTAGATTTTTCGCTCTGTGTCTAGATCTGAATGTTTCCTGTTGTTTCTCTTTTAACATCCTATCTTTTCTTCTGAACACTTTCAGGTCAGGCCATCTTGGGGTGAGAGATTTAGGTGGAACTGGGACTGTTGACCTTATTCTTCTCCCCATCAAGAGTTCTGCAGGTGAGATCCCATGAGCTAATGGAGTCGATCTGTAGGCCAAAAGAGCTCTCTGAGGGTCTTGGTTCTTTCTCAGCATTTGTTTTACTGTACGCACCGCTCGCTCTGCCTCTCCATTGCTCTGGGGGTAACGTGGACTGCTTGTGACATGTTTGAAGTCATAGTCTCGGGAAAACTCTGCGAACTCACATGACGCAAACTGTGGACCGTTATCTGTCACCAGTGTTTCAGGGATTCCAGGGATACCTGGCAAAGATGACTTTCAGCCTCTCCACTGTTGTTGCTGTTATGAGTTTTGGCAAGTTTGCAACTTCAATATATCTCGAGAAATAGTCAACCACCACCAGATAATGTCTTCCTTCCCATTGGAAGATATCAGCTGCGACTCGTTGCCAGGGTCTCGCTGGTAAAGGTGTTGGCATCAATTGCTCTGTTTTCTGCTGGGAATGTTGACAGCAGATGTCACATCTCTCCACTAACTCTCTTACATCTCTTATAACACCTGGCCACCATATAGATTGCTGTGCCCTTGCAATGCACTTCGTCATTCCTTGATGACCTTGATGAAGTCTTTCGAGCATCTCTCTCTGCATGGGTTTTGGAATCAGAATTCGTTCTCCTTTCAGTAGGATACCGTTTGCCACGTGAATATCTGCCCTATGAGACCAGTATGGCACAAGATGTTCCGACACCGTTTTCTGATGGTCTGGCCATCCTTTTTGTGTATACTGTCTTAGTTGTTGGCAGGTTAGATCCTCATTCTGCATTTCCTGAATCTGTTTCAGTTTTGTTTTTGTTGCAGGGATTTGTTGAACTATGAGATCCACAAAAACTCTGCACTCATACTCCAATGTTTCGTTTTCTGTTGATTTTTCAGGTCCCGATGGCGCTCGTGACAACGCATCTGCCGTGACCAGTTGTTTTCCTGGAACGTACATGATGTTGTACTTGTATCTGTGCAGCCTCAGTCTGAAACGAAGAATTCTTGGAGGTAAATCATCAATTGGTCTGTTGCCCAACAGTGATATTAGGGGTTTGTGGTCGGTATGCAGTGTAAATTCCAATCGAGAGTCGCTCACATGCCCATGTTGTCGCAAGAGCTTCTTTTTCGATTTGTGCATATCGTGTCTCTGTTGGGGTTAGACTCCTTGAGATATATACGACAGGCCTCCACTCACCATTTTTTTGTTTCTGCATGAGCACCCCGCCTAGACCATAAGATGAAGCGTCGGCTGAAACTATAGTCTCACTGTTCGGACTATACTGTGCTAGTATAGCTGGTGAGCTGAGTTCTTTCTTTACTTTTGCAAACGCTTCTTTCTGCTGTGCATCCCATGTCCAGGTGTTGTCATTTCTTAACAGGTCTCTCAGTGGCTTCGTGAGAGTCGGCAAATGAGGTGAAAACTTCCTGACGTAGTTAACCATTCCCATGAAACGTCTCACACCTTCCACGTTCTCTGGCTCAGGCATGTTGAGGATGGCTTTAATCTTGTCCTCGTCTGCTTCGATCCCTTGAGCACTTATGGTATGGCCTAGGAACTTCACTCTATCAACAGCAAAGACACACTTATCATTCAGTGTTAGTCCTGCTTCTTCAAACTTCTTCAGCACCTCACACAGTCTCTCATTGTGTTCTTTTTGATCTTTTCCAAACACTAGGACATCGTCTGCATGACAAAGAGCTCCAGTCGTTCCTGCAATGATCTGAGAGATCCTGAGCTGGAAATGCTCCGGGGCCGAAGATATCCCAAAAGGAAGACGCCGAAAGCAGTATCTCCCAAAGGGTGTAATGAATGTTGTTAGAGGCTCGGAGTCTTCATGCAAGGGTATTTGCCAGAACCCAGATGTGGCATCTAATTTGGAGAACACAGCTGCTCCCTCTAGCTGTGCTAAAGTCTCATCCACAGCTGGCAGTATGTGTCTTTCTCTGCACACATTCTCGTTCAACCGTGTGAGATCGACGCAAATCCTGATATTGCCATTCGGTTTTGGCACGACAACCATACCCGCGCACCAGGGAGTAGGCTCTTCGATTCGTCGAATGACTCCCATTTCTTCCATTCTGTGGAGTTCCAGTTTTACTTTCTCCACGAGCGGTAGCGGTACTCGTCGTGGGGCTGATAGAGCATACGGGACGGCTCCTTCCGACAGTTTGATCTTGTAGCTGCCCTCTAATTTTCCGAGTCCCGAGAAAACTTTGGGGAACATTGCCTTGTACTGCTCTCCAGGTTTGTGTATGTTGGCTACCTGTTGCAGTAATTGTAAGCTTTGAATTGCAGGCAGTCCAAGCAGCAGCATCACTAGATCTGTTACCACATATATATCCTGCCAAATTCTCTTTTTGTCCTTCTGCAGGCATGCACTAAACGTACCCATCACTTTCAATGGAGTACTGTTAGGTCCCAGGATCTTCTTTTTGGAATCTTTGAGTTTCCCTTGCTTTTCAGCTGAATACAAAGATGCTGGAATAGCTGTGACTGCTGCACCTGTATCTATTTTAAAGGTGATTGTAATGAAATACAAATCTCCATATTCATCGGGAAGAAGGAGGCGGGAACCGGCGCACAATCAAAACTCATTTTAATATTCAAAAGTAAATACAAAACGGCGCACCAGCCCCTCACGGACGACTGGTGCGCATAAATAAAAAGCAAACATAAAATAATGTCCCAGGCCTGGTCCTCTCTCGTCCTTCACGGTCGTCACTCCAGTTTTATATCCTTCCATCTCCTACGTGGGACTCGATACCGACGGTGGGGCTCAGGTGTAGCTCATCTCCAATCACTACACCTGGCCTCACTCCTCGTTCCCACGCCTCTCGGCCCCGCCCCACTCGCCACATACCCCCATCGCCCCTCGCAGGCCGGGGGGTACTCCCGAGACTGCGCTCTACACCCCCCCCCCCCTTCCCTCCGGGGGAGACCGCTCACGGGGACCTGCGGGAACCTGGGGGTAGGACAGACGAGGCGAGAGAAAAGGAGATGGAAGGAGGAGCGACAAGGACGAGAGAGGGGAGAGAGGAAAAAAAAAAAAAATCCGGTTCCCAGACGCACTGCTGCTCGGCCCTCCACCGGCTGGGTGATCTCCTCCGCGGTGCCTGGCGGTGGCACTGGACGGCCCTCGGCGGACGGCGCGACACTCCTCCGCCGCCCGATGAACGGCGACGGCTCCTCCGGTTTTGGGCAGCCGGCAGGAGTCCCCCGTTCCCTGCCCCTCTGGATTCCTTCGCGGAGGCAGCAGGCTCCGGCCCCCTGGCGAACGGAGCCGACTCCTCCGCTCCCTCACGGACGGCAGCCGCCCCTCCATATCGTGGGCGGCCAGCAGCGAGCTCGCCCGTCCCCGGCAACTCGCTCCAGCCCACCGCCTCGAGCGTCCCTGGCGGCACATACCTCGCCAGCTCGAGGGCACCGCGGATTCACCACAGTGGCGAGGGATCTTCAGCAGCGCGTCCCTCCTTCTCCCGGGCTTCGGCACCACTGTAATGAAATACAAATCTCCATATTCATCGGGAAGAAGGAGGCGGGAACCGGCGCACAATCAAAACTCATTTTAATATTCAAAAGTAAATACAAAACGGCGCACCAGCCCCTCACGGACGACTGGTGCGCATAAATAAAAAGCAAACATAAAATAATGTCCCAGGCCTGGTCCTCTCTCGTCCTTCACGGTCGTCACTCCAGTTTTATATCCTTCCATCTCCTACGTGGGACTCGATACCGACGGTGGGGCTCAGGTGTAGCTCATCTCCAATCACTACACCTGGCCTCACTCCTCGTTCCCACGCCTCTCGGCCCCGCCCCACTCGCCACAGTGATTGGTTCTTTATTCACCAGTATTTTCTGTTGCCACATATTCTCTTGTTTTTGGGTCTGGATTGTTCCCAAGAATGCAGACTCATCATATGAACTGTCAACGATCGCTTCGAGTCTTTGAACTGACCGGCATACTGTAGCAAAATGTCCTTTTTTTCTGCATTTTCTGCATTCCGCTTCTCTAGCTGGACACAATTTCCATGGGTGTTGTGGACTTTTTCCGCATCGCTTGCAGGAATCCATCTGTTTTATTTTAGGAGTCGCATTGTAAAAACTTTGCGTTCTCTGCACTGTCCCCTCTGGTTTTTGTAATGTCATTTTTGCTTTAGATGTTCTCTTTGTTACGACTGCATCAACGTTAACTTCTTTTACTTCAGACTTTTCTCGTCTTATTATTGGCTGCTGACGTTTTATTTCCTCATTTTGTCTGACCTGAGTTATTGTTTTATCCAATGTCAAATTTGGATCTAGTTGCAGTCTCTCTGAGAGCTTTGCATCTCTTATGCCCACTACAATACGGTCTCTGATCATTTCCTCATGAAGGTCGCCATATCTGCAGTGTTCCGCGAGCTTATACACGTCCGTAATAAAACTCTCTGCTGATTCGCCAGGCTGTTGAAATCTGCTGTTGAATTTCGCTCTCTCATAAATAACATTATGTCTGCCGATAAAGTGCTCACTTAAAGCCTTCTTGACTTCTTCATAACTCTTTTTCTCTTCCTCGCTTAGGGGTAACGTATTTAATATATCGTCACTTTTCTCCCCCATAATGTAAAGAAGAGAGTTTACCTGGTAGGCGGAGGGTTTTTCTGCAAGGCCCGATGCTACTCTGAATCGTTCAAAGCGGCGCATCCACTGTGGCCATGAACTAGGCTCGTCGAAGTTGAAACTTCCCGGAGGTGTCAGTGAAAATATCTGATCCATATTTTGACTTTTCACTTACTCTATTAATCTCGAGCGCACTGCTCCGATGATCGTTTTCATTTCTTTTTTTCACTGGCCCGTTCTCAATTGCACTTGAGCACTGTTTCAATTCCCTTTGTTCTTACAGTCCGTGTGCAACATCGCATTCTTTTCTCCCTCAATTCCTTATTTCATTCTTTTCAGGTTGTGGAAACCACTTCTGACACCATGTAACAGATGGTTATATCTTAAACTCGGAGGCGAAACATCAGGACACGCAAACAGCTCTGTTGTTGAACATCCATTTATTCCTCTTCTCTCATTACAACTCTATAACCTTTTTCTCCACAGGAGTGCCCTCTAGTGTTCTGTTGGTTACACTACATCTGCAGCCTTTGTCTGTGGTGATCTTCATTTACAAACGCCATTAAAATGAAACGTAACAGTGAATACTAAACAAAGATACACAAGAGGTATATCTATAGAAAGCTTGACATGTCTACCTTTAGACTAAACAATTGCTGCCAAAAATAAATATTCTGTGATAAAGTAATAAATATGAAAACAGCGTGAGACTGATCTTCACGTTTTTTTATTTTACTGTTTGCTTCATGATGAGAGGCATTTAGACAGTGTGTACATCCGTGTCTGCGTTATTTGACACCTGATGACACACAGTCTTTGCGTCTCTTGTTTGGGCAAAGAGCACGCGTGCGATGTTCTTGAGGAGGCAATCTGTGTGCATTGCGAGCGTTTTTCTATGAAAAAGCTCCACTCTCGTCTGCCTCTCGAGGAAAGAGGGACAGCTATCTGCTTCCCGTGGTTTAGGACCCACCGCTGCTGAGGCACGGAGGAGAGTGAGCTCGTAGGGATCGCATGTGGATCTCGCTGAGGAGTTTAGAGAGGGACTTTCCCTTCCGCGCTCTTCAGCGGCAGACGAGAGTGAACTTCAGGAGGAAGATGTGTTGTCATTAACCCTTACTGAAGTTAGTTCTCTGATGGGTTCTGCCCGGGAAGAGCAGGAGATGTCTGAGGATGGCGAAGAAGCTGAAGCTGAGCCTTCTCAATCCTCCTGCCCTACGTATGTGGAGCTGTTAGAGGATATGGATCGCGCCACGGCAAAGTTGGATTTGCCATGGAAGCGTGCCAGCAAAGTGACGCCACGAGGTCGCCTTGACGAGCATTATTTGTCTGATCATAGACCTCCAGCCTAGGTAAGCCTTCCATTATTGGCTGATTTGCATGCAGAAGTCAAAAAAGAATGGAAGAGGCCATTTTTTTCTCGTATCCATCGGTTTCAGCATACGAGCTATGCCAACATCAAGGTGATGTGTGAAAAAGGCTATGAGAGAATGCCCCCTGTAGAAGAGATGCTGGCTAGCTATCTCTCGGTGGGGAAACATCCTCTCTTAAATCTCCCTCTTTGCCATCTAAGCCTCTCCAGGATACATCCCCCTTAAATGAGCATACACAGTAGCAGATCAGGCTGTGGCTGCATTGCACACGATGGCAGTGCGTCAGGCTTATCAGGCTGATCTGCTAAAGGACCTGGATTAAGGCAAGGGCCTTTCAGCTGACCAGGTAGCCGAGCTGCGCTGCACCACAGACCTTTCTCTCCCTGCTTCCAAGAAGGCCGCCTCTGCCATGGGTAGGTCTATGGTGGAAACGGAGAGACATCTGGTAGACATCGGGAGGAAAGAAAGGGGATTTCTTCTCGATGCTCCGGTCTCTCCTTCCGAACTTGTCGGTAACTCCGTCGAGATGGTGGTCGAGAAGTTCAGGGAGGCAAGGGTGTGCTCAGCCTCCTTTAAATCCTTCATTCCACAAAGATCCAGGTCCGAGCCCAAACAACAGAAGGGTCCTGGCCCGTCTCGATCTGAGGATCAAAGACGGGTACACAAGGCTAGTGTCGCAGCTCATGCTCCTCTCCCACCTACGGGCAGGGATAAGAGGAATCGTGGGTCATGAGGAAATAAGCAGGACCTGAGGGATGTGATTCAGATGAGCCAGCATTCTCGTCCGAATCTGAGCGATACCTAGATAGCTACTCATTCCCTTTGGGTGTTTTTAACTTCTGCTTTTATCCTCCCCTGCCTAATTCCCCTGTAACCACCAGCTCTCCACCTGATCGAGGTTAGGTATCATATTGGTATCACATTTAAAAACTTTTAGCAGCAAACAACCTACCTTTAGCGTCTTTACCTTAAAACTTGATTTGCAACACAGCCTGTAATGCTAGCCTTGCACTAGTGACTGTTTTACAAGAGCTGGAGACCTGGATACATGAGGCGCTGCGGCCGGAAGAGCCGTGGTGAAAAGTTGAGCCGAAGCGGGAAACGAGTGAGGTTTTGCTGCAGTGAGAACTAGGGCACTGCCCAGGCTAATTTGAGGAGAGGCAAATCTTGTGCGGGACAATGGCATGGGCGTAGGTTTGGTCTCAGCTTTGGTGGTACTATTTGGTACTATTTTCCACAGACTATGCATTTGAAAGCCTGGTCAGTCACTACCGCTAGTTTGCGGGGTGAAGAATAGATTGTATAAATCCGCTTTGTTTACCCTCCGCAAGAATGGTTCAGCTGAATAAAAAGCATTTGCTTCAGGCTTAAACACTATCCACTTTCCAATTGGATGATATATTGGCATGGCCGAATGATACGAGGAAGTTGGGGAAGATGGAAGATGGATTGGAAGTCTCGCCGATGGGTGTGAGGTTAAGCTTCGGCACTGTGGAGAGTGTGTTGCTGGTCGAGTAGAGAGGTTGCTGTGATGAAGCCTGGTGCTTGGCGGCAGTGACTAGCGGAAAAGGAGTAAGCGACGGAGGATACAAAAATCCCCAGTACGGGTCTCATCGTTGTATTGAAAAAGTTGAGTCTGTGATATTATGGCCAAAGGAGCAAAACCAAATACTGAAAAACTGTTGTGGAAGAGAAGTAAGTTGATGAGAGCCAGCTGGGCCAGACATAATCTGATCGTGCTCGTCAGTACCTCATAAATAGGACGAGGCAGTATACTGTGGGAATTTGTCATGTCGTGTTATGCTGCATCCAGTCTAGCATCACTGATTATAATGAGTATTTTGTCATGGCGCGCCACTCGCATTCATTAGACAGGGTGTATTTAACTTTCTTATTTAGGCTACTTTCTTGTTAACTGTATTATTTATTTGATATTTATTTGAGTGTTTTGCAGGCTGCATATTCACTGACGAAAGTGCTAAAATAAACGGTGAGTTAAATAGGGTGAGTTAGATGAGTGAGACAGTGTTGGACTGATTTCAGAGAAATATATTATATATATATATATATATATATATATATATATATATATATATATATATATATATATATATATATATATATATTACATGCATGCACAGTTTTAAGGCAGCTTTAATCACTTTTTTGGTAACTCCATAACTTACCCCACCTCTGCAGGCACATAGTTTATTCCGCAGTTTGATGTGAAAGGATATGGCAGAAAGGAAGGAACTCAGTATCAGTATCACTGGTGCTGAAGTAAAGTGGAGGGTGCGTCTGAAATGTCTCCCATTCTCAGTCATTCTGTGACTGAATAAAAGAACTTCTTGCCAAGAGAAAAAGTGACAGAGGCAGTAGTTGTGAGTGGGGTGGCTCCTGGTTCTCCTATGGCCAGACAAAACCAGCAGTTCAATTCCAGGCTGCAGCAAAGTCACATTGTGCAGAGGACTCTTCTGGTTTCTGTAGTCTTGTCCCAGTGGCCGTCTAGGAGACAAGGACTTTACTGGAGATCTGTCTCTGGGGCTCATCTAGTCAGGGTGTCCAGATGTCCTGTTTTTCCCGGGACAGTCCCGTAACTCAAATTTTAGAGTCCTGACTTATGCAAATATAAAGTCCTGTATTTCATCGTTTATATATATATATATATATACACAGTGGGGATCAAAAGTTTGGGCACCCCTTGCAGAATCTGTGAAAATATGAGTAATTTTCAAAAAATAAGAGAGATCATACTAAATGCATGTTATTTTTTATTTAGTACTGTCCTGAGTAAGATATTGTACATAAAAGATATTAACATTTAGTCCACAATACAAAAAAATGGCTGAAATTATTAAAATAACCCCACTCAAAAGTTTGGGAACCCTTGGTACTATGTTCTGTTACCTGATGATCCTCGACTGTCTTTCTGTTTTGAGATGGTTGTGCATGAGTCCCTTGTTTGTTCTGAACAGTTAAACTGAGCAGCGTTCTTCAGAAAAATCTTTAAGGTCCTGCAGATTCTTCAGTTTTCCAGCATCTTTGCATATTTGAACCCTTTCCAGCAGTGACTGTATGATTTTGAGATACATCTTTTCAGACTGAGGACATTTGAGGGACTCAAACACAACTATTTAAAAAGATTCAAACATTCACTAATGGTTGGTGTCGCTGTTGGACAGTGTTTTCTCTACTTCCTGTTGGCCTTCTGTAGCTAATCATAGCTCCGTGTAGCTGTTTTTATTTTATATTTTTTCTCTATAATCTTTCTTACTATCACTGTCTGTTTTTTAAGTTGTAAAATATAACTTAATTCACACCATATTTCTGATATTATCGATCAATCTTATCAGATTAACTTTGATCTTCACTCTTCCGTGACTGCAGTACACCTGCAAAGCGTTAGCATTCGTTAGCTTGTCATTAGCGTTTTCTTTTCTCCTCTCCTCTCCTCTCTCACGCTGCAGTTTTTCACAAGTTCAGTTTATCTATCTCTTTCGCTGATGAGGGATTCACATGTGATAAATGCAGGGAAATAGTTAGGCTGACAGAGAAGATTTCAGAATTAGAGACACGCATCCAAACTTTAATTGAGGACAGTAAGAATGTTAGGGCTCTAGATACGGCTTTGGATGCGTCTAGCTCAGGGACTCCTGTACATTGTCCGGTTCCAGCAGAGCCCCTGCAGCAGGGCAACTGGGTGACGGTGAGGCAGCATAGTCGTGGGTCAAAACACCGCTCTTCTGTTCCGATCAAAACTTTAAACAGGTTCTCCCCACTCAGTGATGCACCCACTGAGAAACCTGATGAAAGTGCTCTAGTTATTGGTGATTCTATTGCACGGAACGTGAATATAGAGACACCAGCCACCATAGTCTAATGTTTACCGGGAGCCAGAGCACCTGACATCTTGGCAAATTTAAAAGTGCTGGCTAATGCTAAATGTAAATACAGTAAGATTGTTATTCATGCCGGCGCTAATGATGTTCGACTTCGCCAGTCGGAGATCACTAAAAATAACTTTAAAGAGGTGTGTGAACTTGCAAGCACGATGTCAGACACTGTAATATGCTCTGGTCCCCTCCCTGCTCACCGTGGTGACGAGATGCATAGCAGATTGTCATCACTCAATGGCTGGATGTCTAAGTGGTGCCCACAGAATAACATAGGTTTCATAGACAATTGGATGAGCTTTTGGGGCAGACCTGACCTGTTTAAAAGAGATGGTCTTCATCCCTCCTGGGGTGGTGCTGCTCTTCTGTCTAGAAATATGGCACATAGTCTTAGTGTTTATACTTGACTAACTGGGGCCCAGGTCAGGAAGCAGACAGACTGGCTAAACCGACCGTCTGCTAGCTGCCTCCCGTCACAGAGGTCAGTTAATTCTCAGCACATAGAGACTCTTTCACCTAGATATCACACTATAGAGACTGTGTCTGTTCCCCGAACTAGAAAATACAAAAAACGTCCAAACCAAGTTAAGGTTAACAATTTAATTGAGGTTCAACAAATAAAAAACAAATGCAATATGGATAAACAAATGATAAAGCTTGGCTTATTGAATATCCGATCCATTTCTACGAAAACACTTTTTGTAAATAATATGATAACTGATCATAATATAGATGTGCTCTGTTTGACAGAAACTTGGCTAAAACCTGATGATTACATTATTTTAAATGAGTCCACCCCCCAAGATTACTGTTATAAACACGAGGCGCGTCTAAAAGGCAAAGGGGGAGGAGTTGCTTCAATTTATAACAACGTTTTCAGGATCTCTCAGAGGGCAGGCTTCAAGTATAACTCGTTTGAAGTAATGGTGCTTCATATAACATTATCCAGAGAAAGCAATGTTAATGATAATTCCCGTTATGTGTGTACTGGCTACTGTATACAGGCCACCAGGGCACCATACAGACTTTATTAAAGAGTTTGGTGATTTTACATCCGAGTTAGTTCTGGCTGCAGATAAAGTTTTAATAGTTGGTGATTTTAATATCCATGTCGATAATGAAAAAGATGCATTGGGATCAGCATTTATAGACATTCTGAACTCTATTGGTGTTAGACAACATGTTTCAGGACCTACTCATTGTCGAAATCATACTCTAGATTTAATACTGTCACATGGAATTGATGCTGATAGTGTTGAAATTATTCAGCCAAGTGATGATATCTCAGATCATTATTTAGTTCTGTGTAAACTTCATGTAGCCAAAATTGTAAATTCTACTTCTTCATAGAAACTGAAGAACCATCACTTCTACCACAAAGGACTGCTTTTTAAGTCATCTTCCTGATGTATCCAAATCCCTTAGCATATCCAAAACCTCAGAACAACTTGATGATGTAACAGAAACTATGGACTCTCTCTTTTCTAGCACTTTAAATACAGTTGCTCCTTTACGCTTAAGGAAGGTTAAGGAAAACAGTTTGACACCATGGTATAATGAGCATACTCGCACCCTAAAGAGAGCAGCCCGAAAAATGGAGCGCAGCTGGAGGAAAACAAAACTAGAGGTATTTCGTATTGCTTGGCGGGAAAGTAGCATATCCTATAGAAAAGCATTAAAAACTGCTAGATCTGATTACTTTTCTTCTCTTTTAGAAGAAAACAAACATAACCCCAGGTATTTATTCAATACAGTGGCTAAATTAACGAAAAATAAAGTCTCAACAAGTGTTGACATTTCCCAACACCACAACAGTAATGACTTTATGAACTACTTTACTTCTAAAATCGATACTATTAGAGATAAAATTGCAACCATTCAGCCGTCAGCTACAGTATCACATCAGACAGTGCACTATAGACCCCCTGAGGAACAGTTCCACTCACTCTCTACTATAGGAGAGGAAGAATTGTATAAACTTGTTAAATCATCTAAACCAACAACATGTATGTTAGACCCTATACCATCTAAGCTCTTAAAAGAGGTGCTTCCAGAAGTCATAGGTCCTCTTCTGACTATTATTAATTCCTCATTGTCATTAGGATATGTCCCCAAAACCTTCAAACTGGCTGTTATTAAGCCTCTCATAAAAAAACCACAACTTGACCCCAGAGAACTTGTTAATTATAGACCAATCTCGAATCTCCCTTTTCTGTCCAAGATACTAGAAAAGGTGGTATCCTCACAATTATATTCCTTCTTAGAGAAAAATGGTATATGTGAGGATTTCCAGTCAGGATTTAGACCATATCATAGTACTGAAACTGCTCTCCTTAGAGTTACAAATGATCTGCTCTTATCATCTGATCGTGGGTGTATCTCTCTATTAGTTTTATTGGATCTTAGTGCTGCGTTTGACACAATTGACCACAACATTCTTTTGCATAGACTTGAACACTTTTTTGGCATCAGTGGAAGTGCATTAGCATGGTTTAAATCGTACTTATATGACCGCCATCAGTTCGTAGCAGTGAATGAAGATGTATCATATTGATCACAAGTGCAGTATGGAGTACCTCAAGGCTCAGTACTAGGGCCGCTACTCTTCACGCTTTATATGTTACCCTTGGGAGATATCATCAGGAAACATGGTGTAAGCTTTCACTGTTATGCTGATGATACGCAGCTCTATATTTCCTCGCAGCCCGGTGAAACACACCTATTTGAAAAACTAATGGAATGCATAGTCGATATAAAAAATTGGATGACGAGTAATTTCTTACTGCTAAATTCAGAAAAAAACAGAGGTGTTAATCATAGGGCCTAAAAACTCTGCTTGTAATAACCTAGAACACTGTCTAAGACTTGATGGTTGCTCTGTCAATTCTTCGTCATCAGTTAGGAACCTAGGTGTGCTACTTGATCGTAATCTTTCCTTAGAAAGCCACGTTTCTAGCATTTGTAAAACTGCATTTTTCCATCTCAAAAATATATCTAAATTACGGCCTATGCTCTCAATGTCAAATGCAGAAATGTTAATCCATGCATTTATGACTTCAAGGTTAGACTATTGTAATGCTTTATTGGGTGGTTGTTCTGCACGCTTGGTAAACAAACTACAGCTAGTCCAAAATGCAGCAGCAAGAGTTCTTACTAGAACCAGGAAGTATGACCATATTGGCCCGGTCCTGTCCACACTGCACTGGCTCCCTATCAAACATCGTATAGATTTTAAAATATTGCTTATTACTTATAAAGCCCTGAATGGTTTAGCACCTCAGTATTTGAATGAGCTCCTTTTACATTATACTCCCCTACGTCCGCTACGTTCTCAAAACTCAGGCAATTTGATAATACCTAGAATATCAAAATCAACTGCGGGCGGCAGATCCTTTTCCTATTTGGCGCCTAAACTCTGGAATAACCTACCTAACATTGTTCGGGAGGCAGACACACTCTTGCAGTTTAAATCTAGATTAAAGACCCATCTCTTTAACCTGGCATACACATAACATACTAATATGCTTTTAATATCCAAATCTGTTGAAGGATTTTTAGGCTGCATTAATTAGGTAAACCGGAACCGGAAACACTTCACATAACACCGTACTTTCTACATCATTAGAAGAATGGCATCTACGCTAATATTTGTCTGTTTCTCTCTTGTTCCGAGGTCACCGTGGCCACCAGATCCAGTCTGTGTCCAGATCAGAGGGTCACTGCAGTCACCCGGATCCAGTACGTATCCAGACCAGATGGTGGATCAGCACCTAGAAAGGACCTCTACTGCCCTGAAAGACAGCGGAGACCAGGACAACTAGAGCCCCAGATACAGATCCCCTGTAAAGACCTTGTCTCAGACGACCACCACGACAAGACCACAGGAATCAGATGATTCTTCTGCACAATCTGACTTTGCTGCAGCCTGGAATTGAACTACTGGTTTAGTCTGGTCAGAGGAGAACTGGCCCCCCAACTGAGCCTGGTCTCTCCCAAGGTTTTTTTCTCCATTCTGTCACCGATGGAGTTTCGGTTCCTTGCCGCTGTCGCCTCTGGCTTGCTTAGTTGGGGTCACTTCATCTACAGCGATATCATTGACTTGATTGCAAATAAAAACAGACACTATTTAAACTGAACAGAGATGACATAACTGAATTCAATGATGAACTGCCTTTAACTATCATTTTGCATTATTGAGACACTGTTTTCCAAATGAATGTTGTTCAGTGCTTTGACGCAATGTATTTTGTTTAAAGCACTATATAAATAAAGGTGATTAATTGATTGATTGATGCTCCAGAAGGAAACAAGATGCATTAAGAGCTGGGGGGTGAAAACTTTTGGAATTTGAAGATCAAGGTAAATTGTACTTAATTTGTGTACCGGGAAACATACAAGTATCTTCTGTTGCTTACGAAGGCAAGAACTAAATGGAAAACTATTATATTTCAACAAAATAATACAAATTTGGCCATCTTCATCGTGTTCAAAAGTTTTCACCCCCCAGCTCTTAATGCATCTTGTTTCCTTCGTGAGCATCAGTGAATGTTTGAATCTTTTTAAATAGTTGTGTTTGAGTCCCTCAAATGTCCTCAGTCTGAAAAGATGTATCTCAAAATCATACAGTCACTGCTGGAAAGGGTTCAAATATGCAAAGATGCTGGAAAACTGAAGAATCTGCAGGACCTTAAAGATTTTTCTGAAGAACGCTGCTCAGTTTAACCGTTCAGAACAAACAAGAGACTCATGCACAACCATCACAAAACAGAAAAACAGTCGAGGATCATCAGGTAACAGAACACAGTACTTAGAACCAAGGGTTCCCAAACTTTTGAGTGGGGTTATTTTAATAATTTCAGCAATTTTTTTGTCTTGTGGACTAAATGTTAATATCTTTTATGTATAATATCTTACTCAGGACAGTACTAAATAAAAAATAACATGCATTTAGTATGATCTCTCTTATTTTTTGAGAATTACTCATATCTTCACAGATTCTGCAAGGGGTGCCCAAACTTTCGATCCCCACTGTATATAGATAGATAGATAGATAGATAGATAGATTTTTTTTTTTTTTTTTTTTTTTTGCTGAGGGATAGCGTGAGTAATCCTCTCATATGGAATAATCTAATAAAACTAGCAAATCACCTCATAGTATATTTTAGAGGAAAAAAAAATTCCATCCAATAAGAGAAGGCAGAAGGACAATTCCATCCAATCACAATTCCCTTTATCAACGTGCAGTTAGTGAAGGCAGAATCAGACGTTACAGTTAAGTGTATATGAGACGATAGGACGGATAAGCTTGCCTCAGGTGCAAATATGTCAAAGAAGCGTGCGTGTACATTTAACGACGATCTTTAAAAAGAGTTTAAATTTCTCAAAAGAGAGTCACTATCAGAGGCAAGTAAATTAAGATGCGACATTTGTGGGGCTCGCTTTTCCACTACCACGGAGGCCGAGCCAACATTACGCAGCATATGCACACAAAAAAGCACATGGACGCTGCTAAAAGTAAGTGTGCTACTCCAAGTGTCAGCCAATTTTTTGTGAGGCAAAGTTGTGAATCTGATAAAGTGCATGCAAGTGATCGACTTTTTGCATATCATTTTGTTATTCAT
The DNA here is from genome assembly GCF_023724105.1 of Carassius gibelio. Taxonomy (NCBI): domain Eukaryota; kingdom Metazoa; phylum Chordata; class Actinopteri; order Cypriniformes; family Cyprinidae; genus Carassius; species Carassius gibelio. Next base: position 15,878,294 of record NC_068413.1, on the reverse strand, counting down.
GGCCATAGTTTTCAGTCAGCTGACTGCACTGCAAAATTTATTAAATTGTATGATCCGAAATTTTCTTCTGCTCGCAGTGAATCTGAGGCTTTAAAATGCAACGTTCTTGGTGCTTTGTCAGAGGAAGTTTAGCATGATTTGGACAAGTGCTCCTTTGTCACATTAACTGTGGATGCATCCAACCACAGAGACATAAAAGTGTTCCCTGTGATTCATCTCTGCCGTTGGAGGTGAGACGTCAGATTTACAAACTGCCTACATTTCTCATGTCATTGAAAAACATGGCCTTGCTCAGAAAATAGTTGCACTTTGTGCTGATAACACTAACACAAACTTTGGCAATGTTAAAAGAGCTGGTAAATGCAATATCTGGAGAAAGCTGCAAATTCAGCTAGGAATGGGATATTCTGGGCATTGGATGTAATGCACATGTAGCAAGAGAGGGCCATAGGAATTCTATGGGAAATTAAAATGCCCAATCAACATAGCCTGACTACGCCACCCTGAATCTCTCTCAGGAAGAGTTAAGTTAAATTATAGACACCGGTTCATTGTGTACATTATCAACAGAATGCACAGAGACGTGTTTCTCAAATATAACAAAACTCACAATTTATTGACAATACATGATATAGAAAATGACACCCCCAATTATGGGCCTGAATTTTTAGTCAGGGCAATCACACTTGAAGCTGTAATGTTAAAATAGAGAACACCAACTTCAAGAAACGAAAACCAACCCAAAAGAAAAAAAAAAAAAAAAATCTACTGGACACTCGAGGAGGACTGACCGACCGCTGGCATGAGCCCACACTATCACCCCTGTGACATTCACCAGTACTCGTGCCTAAAAGAAACACACACACACACACAGAAATAAATGTGCACAACAGTGTACATGCAGCACCACAGGAGAGTATCCACCAAAGAGGCCACACCCGCGATCCTACCAGAACCCCTCAGTGATCCACTAAAACAAAAGAAAAAAATAACAAATTAGCTGGTCAGCACAAGAGCAAAAATAAGCAAATTTGATGTTCTAGTGTTTTGAGACGCCTTTCTCTGCGTGAGCCCTGAACACCATGGTGTTGAATTGGGCTTTTTCACATCTTTTTGTTTGTTCAAACTGTGATTTGCATTTGTTCGTTCCAGTGCAGGAGGAACTTCGAGGTGAACTTCGCAGAAGAGAGCTCGCTTCAGTGTCGCTGTCCGATATGCGGCTCTCTCTCTCTCTCGTGCGCACCTAACAGCACGCGCTACTCTGTTCAGCTTTTCCGCGTCTTGTGTTTGGATGCTTTAATGTTTAAATCGACAAGCGGAAAGGCTTAACAACATGTGAGAAAGATAAGCTTTCGTGATGATGTGCAGCAGTGGCCGGTCAACTGTACTGAGCATATTTTTAGGCTGTCCTCAGCGAGTCAGTTATATAAAATATCAAGGTGAAAGTCATCATAGCTTGATTAGTATAGACCCAGCTCCCAACCCAACTTTGAGAATAGATTCTTATCGGGCGATAAAAAAAATATCGCCGTTAGTCTCGCGTTATCGCAGCACGTTAACGGCGATAACGGCCCACCACTAGTATAAACGCTTTGGAGAGCCGCTTCTTGGAAGGTTCAGAAACGCGATGGCATAATCCCAACACAAGCACTGACTAGAGTGGCTGCGATCAGCTCCGGTTCCTGTATCTGAACCGGGACGCTCTGCAGATTTGTGCAGAGCAGAGTGCAAGTGAATGCAATCGTTCCTTCCTCTGTACTACTAGTTTTAATCCAAATAAACAAGACTGAACATCTAATGCTTCATGTAATTGCTCAATCAGTGTTTCAACAGTGGAAAGACATCGACAATACAGCGTGGAAATAAAATGTCACATAGTATTTAATTTACCTCAGCAAGTCATCAGAGTCCTCAGCTCATTAATTCACTAGAGAAATGTTGTCTAGAGGAGCATTTTATGAAATATTACACCATATACTAATTTTACTAAACCTGTTAGTCTTATTTAAAATGTACAGTTCACAAGCTAAGAAACTGATGAAGAGTAGAAAGAGGATGAAAGGGTTGAAGGAATGGGATGATGGTCGGGTTGATCAGGGCATCTTGAATTGATGGTTTAGAGAGACTCAGAGTTGGGGGTACAATCTCTAGCATATTTTTAGGCCAGACAGTGAGGAAAAAAAAACTATTATTAAATAGTACAATTAAGAGCCACACAGTCATGGTAGAGGCACAGTAGTTGCAACCAAAAGACTTGGCCTACAGAGGACGACCAGGACTAGTTTTGGCTGCTACCAGGGACACCATAATTAGCAGTTTAACAGGGCCATATTAATTCGCTGTCAGGATAGGTGACTGGTCCGGGATAAACGTGATACACTCAAAAGCACACACACGCAAGTAATTCAATCAATATTGTGAGGTGCAGTTTACCACTACAATATGTAGTGCAGTGTATGAAGATAGACCCAGGACCCTCTCCTAGAAGCAGCTGCTTTAATACTCTGGAAAAAGATGGGAGGCAAGAGGTCGTTATCACTAGCAAGATGGATAAAGGTATACAGCTAGACAGAATCTTAAGACTATGTATAGTACTGGAACAGCCAATACCACAACGGTAGACAAAAGGCCACAACAAAATAACAAAAGAAAGAAAATAAGGCACAGCTATCAATTCACTTAAATTTAGGCAAGGCAAAGCAACAGTAGCAGTCTGCCTCCATGTGACATACAAGATGACCAGTGGAAAAAGAGCCCTTGTACCAGTCTTCACGATCCTACATAAGTTACACACAATATATTCATTTAATACATTTCTATTAAGGGTTAACAATTAACACAGCCATGCAATATAACAGGACAACACAATCAAACTCATTTTACATGTGTTCAAAGCTAGCATACTGGCTAACACACTGGTTCTACCTATAAAAAAAAAACATTTACTTTTTAGATGCTGTGGCTTAATTGTGGTACAGCTACCCAGCAGGTGCTTTGCCCAAGACCTATGTGCAAATATGCTTCTTAAACTACAAGGCATGTCCAACCATGACACCCACGTAATGAAGCAGTAAAATGCACAAAAATACCTTCAGCAGAATACCGCACGACTACCCAGAAGTGTCTGGCAACCCAGTATTAAACAAATAATACTAAATGCTTAACCTGCTACATCGTATAGACATCTACAAATACCTTGTTACACAAAGGAGCCACACATCCAAACAGCAACAAAACTGTAGAGCAGGGAATATCTCTTAGCCCAACAGTGAATACTATTATATAGCACCCAGCCTGGCTGCTAATGAATTGTTAATCACTCAGCATCCAGCTGGGCACTATAACATCAGAGGGCTACCATAGCTGCAGATGGACAAACTTCACCCAGACTGTGACTACTCTGTTGGTTATATATGGTTAATGGTTGGAATGATAGTGTCATGGAGAGAAGATAAGCTGATTAAATTCAGCCTCTTTTTCTAGTGGCCTGTCGACTATGTCAGGCTCTTGATAGGAGTGCGGAGGTGCTTTGCAAGTCAGTCTGCTGGTGTCGTAGGGTTATGAGACCAGGAGTGTGTCACGGGTGACAAAAACGCTCAACCAGCGGAACCCTCTTGACGAGTCATGAGTTTCCAGAGGGAATGATTTTTGTGCGACGCATCCCACTCCGGTTCCGGGTGTGGCAGAAACATTGTTCCGGCCTGATTAGCGCAAATGCACTGCAGGTGCGAGAGAGAGAGGAGCAGCGATCACATAGGCTTCCTGCTTTACAAGCTACAGATAAAAGGGCTATTCAGAGAAGTTTCAGGAAGTTGTTTTCTTTCCCGGAGCAGAGTGGGGCACAAGCTTGTTCGGGGAAGTTATGGGGGTGTGCAGGTTTCCTCTTGAAGATGTCTGCATTAGCAGTGTACTGGACTCTGGACTCTGGGACTCTCCTCATTGGGGTGAAGGCCGCCCATTGAAGTCTGCTGGAACAGAGTTCGCTTGTGGGAATTTGCTGGACTGATTTATCGATTGGATCTGCGCTGTGAAAGGAGAGAGAAAGATAAGTGAATTGATTTCATCTTACAAACATTCGAAAAGCTTGAAGAGGATACAGTGAATGTAAATCTGACTGTTGGGGAAGCTATGTGTTTCAGAGTGCGCTGAAGAGGAATTGAGGATTGAATATCCCTCATGGGAGTGTAACGAACGGATTGAGGCCTCTGATCAGCCCTACCGTGTGAGTGAATTGCAGTGCTTTTGCCTTATTGTACACATGGATTCATTGCTGTGGATTTGTGGTGAACATCAGTGTGGTGTTTTTGCTGAGAAGCGGTCCTCAACCCTTGTGTAGCAGAAATGAGTCAAATCAGACAAATCAAAGAGTCTATCAGAGCTGTGTGCATTGAAACATGAGCTGAATTCCTCAGGAAGTCATAAATCAGTTCTAGTGCCACAAGAACCAAGCAAGATAACCAACCAACTTGTTCACACAACAGCTTTCAACATTAACACCAATAGAACAATTATTGACAATTTTAATTCGAAGAAGAGATTGTCAAATTTATTGTTTGTGATTGGAATGCAACGCTGGACATCACATGTAAACCCAGGAGATCAAGTTAAATACTTGCATTGACTTCCCCCCCCAGCCAGTGAAACCAGACTGAAATTCCTAAGGGGGAAGGGCTTTAAACCTTTGTCTTCACAGAAAAGTCCTTTGCCAGAGAATGGCAAAGAAACCCTTTTTATACATTATATATGGACCAGAATGAACTCAAAAAAGACTTATGAATAAATCATTCCATTGCTTAACTCCATATTCATTTACGTGTAACCCACACATTTGACTATCATGTATAATCACTTATTGTGTATGTCTTTTGATAACTATAGGATACCTAGTCATGTCTAGTATTGAAATAATCGCATTTTCTTGCTTGATATTGTCCTGACAATCATTTATTTGTAAAATATATCATAATCATGTTATAGGAATCATGTCCAAAATTAGACCCTGTGAGGCAAGAACCACATGCTTGGTAAGATAAACAAATGATTTATGATACCCACCCCAAGAACATATCTGATTGGTCAAGGCAACATTTGAGGGGTGGCCAACAAGGAAGTTTAAAAACTTTGGACACGATTAAATCTTGCTTTTAGTTCTAGTCTAGCTGCTGCTATTAGCCATGTCGGCTTTTAGTTCTAGCATTGCTCGTGCTATCACCATGCCTTGCTTTTAGTCTGCTTTTAGTTCTAGTCTAGCTGCTGCTATTAGCCATGTCGGCTTTTAGTTCTAGCATTGCTCGTGCTATCAGTCATGCCTGCTCTTAGCTTTTAGCTTGTAGCTTTGCTACCTAGCTTTAGCTTGTAGCATCTAGCCATGCGGTAGTCATCATTGTTCTTTGAGCGCGGTTCCAGCGTGCCTGCCTGCTGCTACTATGAGAAGGAACACAACCTAGTCTCGTCAAACTTTATTTCTTTTCTTTTCCGTTTGAGAGTTTCGTGTTCTGAGTTAAGTTTTGTAACGTCCATTCAACTTCAACCAGCGAACACGACTCTGCACTTTCAGCCAACGCCCAACAACCACGGGCTTCCCAAGACGTCACTTCAGAGACTGAACTTCCAGCCAATCAACGACCTCGGGATAGCCCTTTCACCGAGGCTCCTTCTTCACAGGAGATGCAAGTAACTTTACCTCCAGACTGTGACCTTTACTGGTGTATCTAATATAATTTTAACCTCATTGAGGAACTCAATGCGAGCGCTAATTACGTGATTGATGGTTGTTCATGTTTATGCAATTTAACGTATTGCTGTTAACTTGGGATTCCATATTTCCATTCTCTTAAACTCATCTTTCCCTAACTTTCGACCTTCCTGCAACTTGTGTGAATGTGTGTGTGCGTGCGTTTATGTGTTAGATTAGTTTATATGTCTTAGATTTATCTAATAAAGCCTTATTCATATTGAAAAGAGAAGTATCTTGTGTTTTGTGCTTACAAGTTAATGTCTTAAACTGTCGATCTTGTTACTGTGCTAATTGATAGTGTTTTCACTATAGTTTGGATATTAGTATCCAGCGCAGATTTGATGTTAAACGGCTCGTTCACTGAACCGCAGGCGCGTCTCCGTGAGCAGCCGTGAAACAGTGATTCTGTTCAAATTCCCTTTAAAATCTTAAATGATTCCCTTTGAGCTAAATTGACCTGTTTCCCTTACACTTGTTTATACGTTTGTGGAAAGTTATGATATCTACTCCCCGTCAGAATCCCAGAGTGATACAGCTGAGCTGGAAGGAACATATTGCTGTGGAGAAAATCCCTTACCTGTCTACCGTTTGAGTCCTGGAAGCATGTAGCATTGCTGTCTGGAAGTACGCAGCATCACTGAAGAAGTAAGCTTTTAAATCACTCTTTCTCTAATGTGCCCCGACGAAAGTATTCTGTGCTGTGAAGGATCCTTACCGGTCTACTCACTGCCTTAGTCCTGAAGTGAGCCGCCCCATTGGTGGAGTCGCTGTCAAGGTGAAACTGTGATGTATGATCAGTATCTACTCGTAGCTGAGGAAGACCTAGAGGACACTGAAGTCTATCACGCATGAGCCCATTGATATACTGTTTAATATTGTTATTCCTTGGAAATTACTTTTTGTCTGCGTTGTCCATCTGTTGCGGACCTGTGGTGTCGGCTCCTCATGGTGGGGTCGGAGTTAGGGGTGGCCGGTCGCCCGAGAGTCCACCCCGGTGACCAGTGTCTTGCTTGGCTACATCACAGAATGCACAGATGTGAATGCGCCTGCAGTTAGAAGAGAAGCAGCCCTGACAATGGCTGAAAGAACGATGGAAGAAAGGATGAAAGGATGTCTTTGAGTGGGGGAGGAGGGGTCGATGATGAGAGGATATGGGGGGGAGGTAGGGGAAGGTAGGGAGACCGTGCAAATGAGGTGCTACCATGGTGGTGCTGTTGTTAGCTGAATGATGGTTGTGCTGTTGTTAGCTGAATGATTGTCCCACGGAAGCGCTGCCATGGTGGTGCTGTTTTTAGCTGAATGATCATCCACCTGAGGCGCTGCCGTTGTGGTGCTGTTGTTAGCTGCGAGCTCGTCCACCTGAGGCGCTGCCGGTGTGGTGCAGTTAGCTGTGGGATCGACCGCCTGAGGCGCTGCCATTGTGGTGGTGGTGTTCGCTGTGGTTTTAATAATGCTATTTGAGCAGCAGTAACAACATTATGATGCTGTTGATGTCAAGTTTGTTAGAGATAATTAGAGACACAGGGCCATCTTCCTGTAAACCGCTTAAGTTAGCGTGGAAAAAAGTATGTTCGGATGAAAGGGTGTTTTTGAGTAGAGTGTGTTGCAAGATGCTGGGAGGGAGGGACTTTGGAAGGTAGAGAATGAAAAGAAGATTTGAAAATAGAATTGGAGGTTGAAGGGAGACCGGCTGGTCTGCGTGAGCAAACACTAGAGAATACCGAAGACGTGTCACTCCTTTAGTTTGAATGGCATGAGGGACAGTGAATGGGCATCTGGAATTTAGAAGTAGCTATAGAGAATTATTAGAAAACATGGAGCCGTATTGCTGATTGTTTATTTACTTCTCAAGCCATACCAGCATATGTGGCTATATTTCATGGCGAAAATCAGTTGATATTTAATAAATCAAGTCAAGGGGGAACAATTTAGAATGTTAAATTTAACCAGCCTGCGTGTGTTTGGCTGTGAGCCGTATTGCTGTAATCAGCTGAAAGGAAGGGTATAGCAATGGATGTTTGGATGAAAGGATCTTTGTGAGTGTAGTTTTATGAACAAATTTTGAGTATAGAGAAGAGAGATAAGGTTGAGCGAATGCAGGTGAAATTACATCTTGCCTGCCGCTAAGGGGAGCTGTGGTTTGATGCTGTGGAGGAGAATTATCATGACATCACGTGTGACAGAGAGTATCTCCCTAGGAGTTGCTGGAAGTGCTGAGAGCTCAAAGTTTGTCATTACAGAAGTTTTATTGATACTGAATATAGTATAAATAACGGTTTGTTATCTCCACGATTGAATTGGATACCTTGGATTTAAGTGCGTGTTGAAGGCGACCCATGGTTCAGTTGTCCTCTGCTCTGGATTCTAAAAGATGTGTAATGAGAGCGCTGAGGAAGCGTCAGAGAAGTGGCTTGAGATGGGAGTGAGAATTCAGTTTCTGCGTCCAACAGCTCAGAATCCTCCCGAGATGAGATTGCTATGACAGCCATTGCGTAATTGAATATATTTTACCAAATAGCTTAGAATTTGTATTATAAGTTTATTTAAAAACTGCATTATGTGAAGTTTACATGTTTGTATACAATTTCTACAAAGGAGCGTCCGTTGGGCTTGCGGCAACCACAACTGACGAGCCCGGGCTGGACTCCGCTTCATCCATGTTGAAAGCTGATCTGGTGATCCACAGTGCAAAGTTGATGTATTTCCTCAGCAACCAGCACAGATCAGCTCCAGGCATGACAAAGCGGATATCGTCCTCTTTTGAAAGGCCAAACAAAGTAGTTTCACTTTCATAATGATACACACAGCGTCTATGCGACATGGCAGCGGCGGCAATGACAATACTACAGCAAGAATAAAAGGTTGGGATTCTTTCTTTGTATGAACATCTGGGTGACGTTATGTGGGGGTTTGTTAGAACGAGCCGTTTTAGGGGTGTCTGGACAAGTCTTAATGTATATCTCTTTTGATTTGAGACTTTAGTCTTTGCAACTTTACAGATCCTCTTTATGCACCAAGTGCTTTTAACACTCCAAAGACCCCTTTAATGGATTTTAATAAAACACATGAAAGTGACCAAAATTACATTCTATTCCAGTTTTAACCTTAATCCTTCCCTCACGTTTTGGAACAAATCTTTCGCTCATGGGTCAAAACATGATTTCATGATTTTCAAGGATTTTCCTCTGAATCCTTGTCTCATGCCGATATGCATGAACAGACAGTTTGTATGATTCTTACCAAAATTGGTTCAGATCATCTTCAGATCATGGTGGCAAGTTTATTCTTCAAACCGTTCTCAAATAATGTGAAGACGAATTTGACAAAAAGCATGCAAAAATGGATTTGAGGCTTTATCTCTGTAACAGTTTGGCGTATTGAGACCAAACTAGGTGTGTTATTACAAGCATGTCCTGAGTCTACCTGCAGTGTTTTGGCACTGTGCCACCTAGTGGTCAGGAAATATGAAAAATGTATATAAATATGTTTGCTTCTGAATGGTTTGGCCCCCCAAAAAATCACAAAACTGGTCTTCTTAGATTAGGTGCAGCATTCTGAGTCGAATGATAACCAATTTTCCTATAGCAGCCATTTTGGGCATCGCCATTTTGAATTTTGTAATAAAATGCTATATTTTACAAACACATTGACGCATCATTATAAAACTTAATATGCTTATTAGGCACCATGCCCTGATGTTGTTGTTTTTTTTTTTTCTTCTTTTTTTCTATCTGTGGTGCCACAAAGCATAACTTTTTTTATATATATATAAATATACAGTAGTAAATAATGATGGAATAATGCAAATACATTAAAAACTTTCTTGTAAACACACACAAAGTGACTGCAGATAAAACTAAATTTAACTTGAGATCAAGACATTGGAGATGTCAAGTTTTTTTAAATTGATAAACTACAAGGGTAACACTTGTAACAATCCTGACTCACTGTCATCAGGTCAAGTTTATTTATATAGCACTTGAAACAAAATACATTGCGTCAAAGCAACTGAACAACATTCATTAGGAAAACAGTGTGTCAAAAATGCAAAATGACAGTTAAAGGCAGTTCATCGTGGGGAAAAAAAAACCTTGGGAGAAACCAGGCTCAGTTGGGGGGCCAGTTCTCCTCTCACCAGACGAAACCAGCAGTTCAATTCCAGGCTGCAGAAAAGTCAGATTGTGCAGAAGAATCATCTGTTTCCTGTGGTCTTGTCCTGGTGGTAGTCTGAGACAAGGTCTTTACAGGGGATCTGTATCTGGGGCTCTAGTTGTCCTGGTCTCCGCTGTCTTTCAGGGCTGTAGAGGTCATTTCTAGGTGCCGATCCACCATCTGGTCTGGATACGTACTGGATCAGGCTGACTGCAGTGACCCTCTGATCTGGATATAGACTGGATCTGGTGGCTACGGTGACCTTGGAATAAGAGAGAAACAGACTAATATTAGCGTAGATGCCATTCTTCTAATGATGTAGCAAGTACTTTGGGTGTTATGGGAAGTGTTCCCGGTTCCGGTTTACCTAATTAATGCAGCCTAAAAATCCTTTAACGGATTTGGATATTCGAAGCATATTAGTATGTTATGTGTAAGCCAGGTTAAAGAGATGGGTCTTTAATCTACATTTAAACTGCAAGAGTGTGTCTGGCTCCCGAACAATGTTAGGTAGGTTATTCCAGAGTTTAGGCGCCAAATAGGAAAAGGATCTGCCGCCCGCAGTTGATTTTGATATTCTAGGTATTATCAAATTGCCTTAGTTTTGAGAACACAGCAGACGTGGAGGATTAATATGTAACCGGAGCTCATTCAAATACTGAGGTGCAAAACCATTCAGGGCTTTAGAAGTAATAAGCAATAATTTAAAATCTATACAATGTTTGATAGGGAGCCACTGAGGTGTTGACAGAACCGGGCTAATATGGTCCTACTTCCTGGTTCTAGTAAGAACTCTTGCTGCTGCATTTTGTACTAGCTGTAGTTTTTTTACTAAGCATGCAGAACAACCACCCAATAAAGCATTACAATCTAACCTTGAGGTCATAAATGCATGGATTAACATTTCTGCATTTGACATTGAGAGCATTTAAAGAAGTGGTTGGCCCATGTAGGCAGGCCTCCAAGCCACAAAGTGGGAGGCAGTATTGACAGTAAAGGAATGCAAAGCTGCATTCCAAGACCTGTGCTTAGCCACCCAAAATGGAGTTATGTTTCCTGTGACAACACTAAACAGGCTCGTTGTCAGAAGGGATGAGGCTTTGGGGCTCCTGAGATGTCATGGTAGAGTCCAGGATTTGACCCAGGGAGAGATTGGTGTACCTTTGGTTCCCTACAAGGCTTGGATCAGCACTCTTCTCACGAGAGAGTCCCATAAAGATAACCACAAAACGGTTGCTGGCACACACCTCCATGTGAGATCTAAAGCATGGCTGGTGATGGGTTCAAGGATTGCCAGAAATATTGTTGATTCTTGTATGCATTGTTGGAAGATCAAAGTGAGAATGTGTAACCAGGAGGTGAACTTTCACTTGAACAAACTAAACAAGCCGCACCATTGTACTGAACGAAGAACGGAGATGAAAATCTGGAGTGTGGTGTTCAGCTGTATGGCTTCAAGAGCAGTACATGCTGACATTGTAGAAGATCTGTCGACGGAAGGATTACTGAAAGCATAAAAGTGCTTCACAGCTCTCAGGGGTCACCCAAGAAAGCTCTGGTCGAACCAAGGGACCAACTTTGTGGGTGCCAGACCAGTATTACAGGAGCTTTATGAGTTCCTAAGTAACATCGACAAGGATCAGATCCAGTAGAAAGCAGTAGTTAAAGGAACCGACTGGACATGGGCGTTTCACCCGGCACTCTCCCCATCAAAATGGAGCAGCTGAGGCAGCAGTTTGTGTACTCAAGAGGGCGTTAAGTTGTGTTGGCAAGGGATGTTATCTGACAGCGCTGGAGTTCCAGACCCTTCTATACCTGGCTGCTAATCTGTCAATGACAGACCTATAGGTGCCAGAGCTCAGGTACAAGATGAGAACGTGGAAGTAATCACTCCCAACTCACTTCTGCTTGGTTGTGCAGGACCCAATGGGGACTCCTGGGGGTTTGAGTATCCAAATTACCCTGCTGTGCATCTGAGAACAATCCAGATTGAGGTTGATAAGTTTTGGAAGCAGTGGAGCCAGCTGGCAGGTCCAAACCTATACATCCACCAGAAGCGGCACGCGCCTGCTAGAAATGTTGCAGTGGGTGATCTGGTATGGTTAGATGATCAGAACACACTGAGGGGCCAGTTCAGGCTGGGTCGAGTCATGGAGGTGTTTCCTAATGCATGGGGTATAGTACGAGATGTGAGCGGGACAACATGTCGAAGTTGTCCCATTTCTGGCGGAGAGTCCAAGAGGAACTGAGGTGAGGAGAACTATCCCTCCACCATTCTCCACAGGGATGTTAGGAGGTTAGTGGTTCTGCTTCCAGTGGAGGAGCAGTAAAGGATTCCCACCATGGTGCATTTCGGTAAAGGATGCCCATCATGGTGCATTTCGGTAAAGGATCCCCACCATGGTGAGTTTCAGTACAGGCTCCCCACCATGTTGTGTTTTGGTGAAGGATCAAGACTTTCCCCGCTACCATCCTCCTTAAGCTGGTAGTGTGTTTCGATAAAGGAGGTCGTAGTATCATCAAGAACAATGTGTGTTGTTTTGGTAGCACTTTATTTTACAGTCCTGTTCCTCATGTACATACTATGTACTTATTATAGTAATTACAATAACTATGTAATAACTAGGTACTAACCCTGAACCTACCCCTAAACCTAACCCTACCCCATGTAGTTACCTTGTATTACCAGAACTTTCTTAGATAAATACACTGTAAGTACACTATAAGTACATGTTAGTACACATACTGTAAAATAAAGTGCAACCGTTGTTTTGGACATTGATACTACCTTGAATATATAGTAATTCATGTTATAACATAATACGTTCCTTAATATCGAAGTGTACAATGTTATTTGCATTGTCATGGAGAACATTTAATATCTAAAAGTGTATTGATCTGATTAGTTAACTGATGAGCTAGACGTATCATATAATGAGCTGTGTATGTGTACTCAATGAATGCTCAAAATGTGGCTCGAGTTGTATCCGACATGCTTGTCCTGAAACGCTTCCAGTGGAGAGTTTATTGAGCTATAGCAGGTAGCTTAGTAGAAAACTGGACATTGACCAAGTTTGGCATTACCAGCTCTTGATGCACCCTTGTGCATCAGTGTAGGACAAAAAGTAAAAAAAACAGGGCCAGGAAAAACAACATGGGGTCAAATTGCACCTCTCCTGAGTTGCAGCTTTAAAGACAATTACATTTTTGATGAGTTCACAGTTAAATAGAGCTGCACAGGGACATTCGGTATTCTTGGAAGTATGGGGCAGAGAGACACAGTTATATTCAGACTTAAAACAACAAAGCCCCATCTGTGAGAAAACCTGATCTTTAATTACAAACTCTCATCTGAGTTTTCCTGACAAAACAGTCCTGTCTAACATAATCTTCAGGCTGTTTTTGTGTTTGTTGTTACTGAGAGACTAACATTATCATGGAATACAGCAACTTAGTTTACAACTTTTTGCAGCCAAGGAATGGGCATTTGCATTCAGGAGGTACACATATGTGAGACAATGCCAAAACAGAGAATGAAAGAATATAGAATAAAAATTACAATTGGATAAACCAAGTACAGCTACCTCCATATTTAGCTCTTGAGCGTACCGCAACTTCTCCGTGCGCCCAGAACGTGCTTTTAGCATAACGTTATAGTTATTGTCTGAGAAGCATTAAAAACTGTCTGCGGAGGAGTCATCCTGCAACCAGCCACCGCCGGCTGCTCATTGGCTGCAGCATCTTTTTTCTAAAAAGATACCGTAGGCGGCTAGGCACGAATTTAGATATTCATTTATCTAATTGATCTATATGCACAAAGACAATACGACCTTTTTGTCCCCTTTTTGTTTTAAAGCTTGAAGAAGAGAGCGCAAGTTGCTGCAGCTGCGAGGAGGACAGTGATGCACGTGTACAGGAGTGATTGACAGTTCGCGGCACTGTGTACAAAAAATAAGTTTAAGCTCATTAGCGTAGTGTTACAGAAATGTCTGATTTACGCACAACAGTCATTGTTTTTTTTGTTTTTTTACAAAGACATTTAAGTTCATGATATATACAAACCTTAACTAAACACAGTTTTACTTAAAGCTCATCCGTCTGTCATTACTAAGAGTAACCACACACACACAAAAAAAATTCCTCATAGCAAACATTTCCTAATTTTATTGCATTGGTAGGAAAATGCTTACACTCATCTTGGATGAGCAACAATACAAAGAACAACAGACTAGATGTCTTTAAGCACAGAGGAGTAAAAATAAAAAAAAATGTCTCTTTAAAAAGACAACTAAATATTAAGTCGAACAAATTTTGTTTTTGCTCTCTGTATCAAAGCAATTATAAAAATAAAACTTCAACCATACAGCTTTAGAATATGAAGAAGAGTTTCAAACTTCTTTAAATTCATGACTAATAAAAAGCAAGCAAGTCAGAGCAAGCAGGTAAATGTGCTGTATTGCATTCAATACAACAGAATCATTCTGTGCAAAGTGAGAGCACAGCATCTACAGGTCTGTGCATAGTCATGCTGAAAATGTTCACGGTTTACATGCTAAAGGAAAAAAAAGTAGTTAAAATTTAAATGACAACCAATACTGCTTTGACTGAGGATAAATTTAACAACATATGTACAAACACAGACATACAAATAACATAATATGCAGGAAGACTGAATAAAAAGAGAAGCCCCTTCATAACTTTGTTGTACTTCATAGTTTAAAAAATAGCTGACCAAACAAAAATGTCTGCAAGAAATATCCAAATCAATTATTTACTGATATTATTTTTTGTAATCTTGAGACAACACACATTTTGAACAACATTTTTTTTCAAGCATGACAGGGACCACATGTATATAAAATAATCTGTTAAATACAGCAGGAGTAGCACATTTAGGAGACCATGTTATATGCCATATGTACACAGTTCTGGAAGTGTCCTGCTACATGTACTGTAGTTGCAACTGTTACTAGGAAATACATGCACAGTCAAAACAGCAGGTGAGATGAAAGGGTCAAAGCCTAAATAGGAAGAAGACCTCAGGTTCTGATGAGTTGGAGAAGTCAGGAGGTTGTACAGGATCATCATTACAGTAGCAATCTCCGTATCCATAGTGTAGTGAGGTGCAGGCTCCTTCGGGCAAGCCCCGGGCCTCAGGACTCCGCTCGTCCAGGTAACCAGCGATATAGGAGCCTGTAGAATGCCTGTTCAGTGGAGCATTTTGGGAGGAGACTGGCTTATTACGGAGTACTACATCCATGGTTCCCTCAACAGGCCGGTGTTTGAAGGCCTCCTGCTGTCTCTCACGTGCACGATTAGCTATATGACGTACGCGACTTTGACTGCGGGACGACAGTCGCCTTGACAGAAATGGTGGAGGGTCTTCAGGATCATCAGCAGGGCTCTGAGAAACCAAAGGGATCACTGACAGGGGTTTTGGGATGGGTTGAGAGCAAGTGGGGAGGGAGTGCACATAGTCTTCATTTTCCAATGTTACAAGCTTGCGAAGCTGCTCAGTTAAGGGATCGGTGGACTTCAGACGACCAGACAACCCACATATCCGTCTTTGGTCTTTCATTGCAGGAGTGACAAAACTTCGGCTGATTGACTTGTACTTGCTCTGGAAGCTACATGAAATGTCATCAGAGGTCAGGTCTCCCAGGCTCTTGGACTTGGAGGAAGATGGAGAAAGTCTGTTGTACATCTGAGGAGGAGGTACAGGAGAGGCCTGATTGTGTGAACATGGCAGGGAATAAGAGTCTTGCGATTCAACTGAAATCATGTTGTAGTCTGATACAGGTGTGTACAAGTCCCTTTTTAACAAATTATGATAGCCTTGAGGTTTGGCAAGACATTCTGAGGACAAAGAGCTTTTGTGTTTATGTTCTGCCCTGCTGACCAAGCTGTTTTGGTGTCTTGTCTCCTGGTGCCTTCCCTCTGTGGCATCTATTCTGTTGTCACCAAGTGTAAAACTCCCGGAGTCATTACCGTTAAACTTCCTTCGCTGTGATTTGTTAGTATGGTGTTTGTTAGAGTTCAGACTTTGGTGTGGAGATTGGTAGTGTCTGTGAAAGGGTGATGTGTCTGTGGAGTATGAGTGAACAGGAGAGGGACTGTATGAGGGTTTGTGGAGATGGGTTGGTTCAAGTCTTTGTACATGATAGGGAGAGGTATGGTTTAAGCTGTGAGCACTTTTTAAGCTGTGATAAGGACTCAAAGGGGTCAGTGTGTTGTCTAAGGGATCCCCGTCTACATTGATCTCCACCTCCATCAGACTGCTGCTTGCAGAGTTTTGGCATAGCAAGAAGCAGTCTGAGGCTGTGCTGTTGATAGAGGTTTCTCTGTATCCTCCGAATTCAAAGTTTCTAAAGGAACCAGTGGAATGGAATTCACTGCCATAGTTTTGCTTTAGATTTCCATGTGCAGACCATTCTACAGTCATCTTGTTGGGTGATGATCCTTTGCTGACCACAGCAGAACAAACCAAGTCATTGTGAAAGTTGGTTTGACAAAGGCTGTTTGTAGGAACAGGAGAAAGCACCTCCTCATCCAAGATGGTAAAGAATGCTGGTTCAGTCGTTTTAGGACTAGATGGTCTCTCAGTTAGCTCGGAGGTTGCGCACACAGATTTTTTGATAACTTTTAGTGGTGTACTGGAAAGCTCAGTGTTGAGATGAGTAAGGTCAGACGGAGGAAGATAATTTTTCATGGGTTGTGTGTTGGATGGAATTAGGGAGCTCTGCTCAGGAGTGAGCTCAAATTGGCCAATCAGAGCAGATATGGACCCACAGGTGTCATACTCGTTCTCTAGTGAGACAGCGTCAATAAGGCGAGAGAGAGCACTGTCCTGGAGGGACACTTGACTCTTCTGGTCTGGCAGAGTCATTCTAGGAGAAAATTTGGTGATGGTTCCTGAAGATGAGGAAGAAGAGGAAGTCGAGGAATACGTGGCTGCCTTGGCTATTGAAATGTTCTTTTTAGGGGCTTCCAACTGGCTTAAATCTCTATGACTTACTTCAATAAGTGAGCGACTGCCACCATTACACTGATTTGTAGGACCTGATGAGTGGTCCGCTGGCTCTTTGGAAGAACATAATTTATCAGCTTCGGTCTGGGTGAGTCCACCTCTTGAGTGTTCCTGGTGAGGATTACCCAGACTTTCCTTACTGCCCTCAATTACCAGGTAAGGAGTTTCTTTTGTATCTTTGGGCTCTATGGTAAAGTCTTGAATGTTGTCAGCTGAAAGGGCATGGAAATCAGGTTCTTTGAAGGCAGAAGTTTCAAAGAGAAGATCCACTGAGATAGATCTGGGTTTCTCACTGAGGAAGGAATCTGTGGAAGATATTTTACAGGAGATGATTGTCAGTAAAAAAGAAAAACACCTCCGCTGACCTTCAAACACCAAAATCCAATACACGCCACTCTAAACACAGGACAAATGGAATGTACCACCAAGTACGACTGTGAGAAGGAAGTTTGATAATGGCACTGTGTAGATGCATGGCAAACATCAAGGTATTTGTTGCTATTTTTTACATTTTCACTTTTTTTATGAAACAAAACTAAAATAGATCAAAAACATTGGTGCAATGGCTTAAAACTTAAATGTTTTAGATGAGTCAACCCGAGAATGGCTTGTGGATTACCTGCAGGGATTTTCCTAGTCAGTTTTCTACTATAGAGAAGCATATAGTAAAGACAGAACAAGACAAAGGCAAGTTAAGGTATTAAAGAAAGAAAAGCCTGCATGTCTGAATACTTCAAAGGGTCCAGTAGACGAACAACATATAATACTTAAAGGTATAGTTCACCCATTATTATTTTATCTTTTTTTAAATCTCTGCGCAGGAATGAAAGTCATAAAGGGTTGGAACAAGGTGGAGTAAATGATGACAGAATAAACATTTTTGTTGAACTATCTCTTTAAAAGCACTTAAAAAAGAAAATAGAGAGAATGTGAAAAGTGTTAAATGAAATTATTAGTAGAAAGAAATTATAGAAAAATAATGAAAATGTGCATATATAGTAAATTCTTCTCTGAGATAAAGGCAGAAGCTAAGGGGAAAAAATATTTCTTATCATAAAACTTGTGTTAATCTTATTTGGATTTGACTGAAACTGAAGAAAAAGCAAATGTCAACATCCACTCTAATTATGCCTCATAGCTAGAGTAACAATATAAACGATTGCATAGTGTAACAGTTCTCATTCTGATTCATTATGACACAGCCCCTAAGGTTATGTCAAGAGAATTATTTAAAGAACTGACCAATGACTCTGTCAGCTCCAGGATCAGGGCCATCCCGATCTGGGTTGGACAGGCTGAGGTGGCTATGTAGGAGCTTATCCAGGGGCATGGATGCTGGGCGGTGTTGGAGGCCTTTTCTGTTTTCTGCTCTCCTCTCTACACAAGTGGTTTGAGGGTCTCCAGTGCTGTTTTCTCTGTCACTTGTAGCTTCAGTCAGTGGCATCTTTATCTTTTTGCGGCCCTTAGCAGGGGCACTGGCAGTCCTCCGAAGGAGGTGGTCGGTTATGGATCGCTTACGAGGTGGAACTCCAATATGTGTGTCCACTGAGGATTTGGAACTTTTATTAAATAAGCCTTTAAAACCTCGCAACTGACGACCCTGAGAAACAGACAGGGATAGAGAGAGAATTCAGCACGTGATATTTATTTAAGCCATTTAACCTTCTGGGACCCAGAAAAAAAAAAAATGTTATGAGAACGATAAATGCTGCATAATTTTTACTTCCTAATGTGACACACGAAAATGTATTTTGTCTTGTATTGTCTACGTACAGATAACAAGACATACGTCACACATAATTATAAAAATTTACTAGTAGAGCAAATCAATATTTTTCTTAAAATAATACTAACTAAATAAATATTAGCATTTTCTATTTCTGTAAAATCAAGATGAGAATGAGGAATGCATATGATATTCTAAAAATCCCAGGATGTCTTCCTAGGATATGTATTTACATACGTGATATCAAAGAAATTAACCAAAAAAACAAAATGTGTTGCTGGGTCCCAGGTTGAATCAAACTGTCACAGACCAAAACACATACATGCAATTTCACATGTTCATTTAAAACAGTCAATGTCAACATAATCTCACAATGAAAATATTTTTATTGACCACAAACAATTCTACAAACAATTGCATTACTGACTAAAGCCAACAGATGGAAGCATGTTCATTTGTAACCATTAATGATTCATTTGACCATCTTTCTAGCCTTCAAAATACAACATTTATCACAAGACAAATCCAACTTTAAAACCAAAGACAGAACTGACCAAAACAAAATGACTTACAAAACAAAATTAGATGGACAAAATAAAAGGCGTATCCATACAACCGCACATTTACAACAGCTTAGTGTTCACTGAGCAAGAATAGGATGGCACAATGACGCTCATGCAGTATCATGCAGCACACTACATAGCCAAGGTACCTTATTAGCTCCTAGCAAGTGCATTATGGTATAACTTGGGTTGAGGACTAAAGGACTCCACTGGAAAGTAAAAAGGTTGGAGGAACTTCAATAAAATGTTAACGGGGGGAAATGTCATTAAGTATTTTGCTGTTTGAGATCTCTTTTTCAGTTTTTAGATAGAAATGAGACACAAATGTCACAATCAAGTGTTTGGTCACACTGTAGTAGAAACGGACAAAAAGGACAGCTTGTATAAAAGATTGTTATGCTTACCATCTGAGCTTTTAAAAACATTTTTATTCGATCAAGACACCACTGTTCATGGAAAATGTCTCTTTAGTAATGAATACCCTAGTGAAAAATAAATACACTTATATGTATTTGAAATACATTCATTTAATGCTAAAAATACTAAAAATACATTTTAATATTTATGTTCTTAATAAAATGTACTACAATTGTACATTTAGAAAATACTAAAATGGTATATTTAAAGTCTGCTACAGTAAATCGAAACTCATTTTGTACTTAATGCACTTAAATTGTGTGGAAATAGTGCTGAAGTCCAATTAAAGATATACTTAGAATAAGTGCTGTTACACAATCCAAAAATATGTGTGTGTACTGTGTAAATTTATTATGTATATATAAATACACATCCACTCTTGTATTTGGTGTCCATTTCCATTCCCAACTCCATTTCCCCAAATCCCATGCCATGTCCCCCATTACCATTTGCCTGTATATAGTGCTGGGCAGTTTGACCAAAAATGTATATCACGTTTTTTTTTTTTCTAAATTATACCTTTTTTTGGTTTATGAAGGTTTTTTTTTTTTTTTTTTTTTTTTTTCATGCATAATCAGGTGTACAATGCATTTTCTGCTGGTTGATATTCCAAGACGTGCTTGCGGCTAAGGTGCTGGAGCAAATTGCTCATGTTGCCGCCTTTTGCAATAATTTTAGCCCGACAGCACTTGCATAAAATGGATGTTTTGTCGACGTCGGATTTTTGGAAACCAAAAAACCTCCAAACAAAAGACCAGGCTCCTCTTTTTGGCTGTAACGCCTGTTTTACATATACTCCGACTGCAGTGCATATGCAGTCCGCAGCACGTACTCATTGTGCTTTCACACAGGACATGCACGTTTGCATTCCGGTACTGATCCGCGTTGGTTTAGTCCACAAACACAACATTTATACATTGTTTTGATTTCATATCATGTTTTTTCAGCATTGTAAGTATTTTATCACAGAACAGTAACAATCTTTCATATAGACATTAGTTTAAACTCAATAAATATAAACAACGTATTATTCATGCATTTTACTTCTATGTTTGTATAATAAGCTGCTCAAGCAAACGGCAAAACATAGAAACACAATAATTAGCCTACTTTTCTTGTTAAAATATTTAAAATTAAAACACCACAGACAGAACCTTGTTTTTCTGCTTCCATAAAAGTGAACATATATAAAGTTTTCCTTGTTTATCTAAAAGTGCTCTTTTTCTTGTTTTAAACCTAGCCAAAAATTCATGTGACTGCGTTTCCATGTCAATGTCAACGTTCGTTTTGAACGATTAGTAATTAAATACACCGCTATGGCGGTATATTCAAAATTAACATATAACGAAAATATACACCGGTTTTCGGTATGAACCGGTTTACCGTCCAGCACTACCTATATATACTGTGTTTGGACTCGCAATGATTGCGAAGTCTTGTTTTGCCCCCTCTAGCATTTTCGAGCAGTTTTCCGCTTCTGTTTCATCATTCACCTTGCGTACACGCAGCGTCCGCGAGGTCTCAAAAATATGCATGCACGTGGATGACGAAAATGACATAATGCATATGGTGCGCGTATGGCCGAAGTATATTTGACCTTTATCAGTGGGACACGAGATGCCATGACAATGTAAGTGTCATTGCATTATAAGGTTTATGTTAGACTATCCAGTTAAAGCCACTAGAAACAAAAGCCGCGTTTCCACCGCAGGAACTTTACCCAGGAACTAGGGACTTTGGCCTGGTACTTGGTGTGTTTCCACCGCAGGAACCAGGAACTAAATAAAGTTCCGGGTAAAAAAATGCCCCTCAGAAAGTCCCTGCTGGCGAGGTGGTACTTTTTCAAAGTTCCGGAACTTTCGGGGGCGGGACTTTGGCGCTAAACATTCTGATTGGTTGAGTTCACGCAGCATTGGTTGAGTTCAACCACCATTTATTTGGATCAACATTTTCAAAATATTACTGTTATTGTGTCATGAAATTTAATTTTAAAAGTATTTCAGGCGGAGATGGAGTTGTTTAAAACTCAAATCTGTTGTTTATTTATAAAGACAGCGCCTATTTAAAAATGTGTTTCGCCGATCTCAGAGACGGTAAGCTCCACTCGATCAGCGGGAGCTCAGTCCTCATGTATCCGCCGAGAAGCAGCCTCACCTGGGATAGACCTTCTGATATGTGCCGCTGGCTCTGATGTCTCTTTAGTGGTTGAACATAAAATATAATTCAGCTGCGGGGTAAATCAAACAGGTTTTCTTTGGTCTGTATTCAATTTATCTATATGTTAAAATGAAAATAAAAAAGGCAAGTCTATATTTCGTTTCATTGTAATGGCTGTATATAACGTTACACATATCCCTGAAGTAAGTACATTTCTGCAGCTGTTATTATGTTTAAATGAAAACGAAAGGAGGCAGTGGTATTTTATATCCTATTTCGTGTTATTGTAAATATACTGAGGGGAAAATTGCTGTAGCCAAAGCCATCTGAGTTCACGCAGCATTGGTTGAGTTCAAACACCATTTATTCAGATCATTTTCAAATATTACTGTTATTGTGTCATGAAATGTAATTTTAAAAGTATTTCAGGTGAGAATGTAGTTGTTTAAAACTCAAATCTGTTGTTTATTTATGAAGACAGCGCCTATTTAAAAATGTGTTTCGCCGATCTCTGAGACGGTGAGCTCCACTCGATCAGCGGGAGCTCAGTCCTCATGTATCCACAGAGAGCAGCCTCTCCTGGGATAGACCTTCTGATATGTGCCGCTGGCTCTGATGTGTCTTTAGTGGTTAAACATAACATATAATTCAGCTGCGGGGTAAATCTAACAGGTTTTCTTTGGTCTGTATTCAATTTATCCATATGTTAAAATGAAAATAAAAAAGGCAAATTTATATAATAATTCGTTTCATTGTAATGGCTGCATATCCCTGAACTAAGTACATTTCTGCAGCTGTTATTATGCTTAAATGAAAACCAAAGGAGGCAGTGGTATTTGATATCCTATTTCGTTTTATTGTAAATACACAGTAAGGAAAATTGCAGTAGTCAAGACGAGCTGACTGAAGTTATCAAGTACGCTGCTGTTTATAGATTTACCGGACTTGCGTCGTTGCGGACATCACACTCCCCAGTCAAATGCACAAAGTCTGAACTAACTACCGATGATGCACGTCCAAAATCAGCATACTTTTTTTTTTTTTTTTTTTTTTTAATCAGTGTACTTTGTATTGAGAAACACGCGCGGACCTACGTCACCAGTCATTTGCCTAATCTTCCCGGTACTTTACACCGCGGTGGAAACACATAAAGCAACAGGTCTGGGGGGAAAAAAGTTCCTGGGAAAAAAAGTTCCTGGTAAAAATGTTCCGGTTAATTTCGGTGGAAACGCAGCAAAAGAGAACATAATGTGGAGAAAATCTTGTTTACATCAAAACTGAAACCAAGCCGTTCACACAGAATGCATATTTTGCACAGGGACACTGTTGGACTCACGTCTCGCACAAGAGAGCCGCATTTTTAGAAAGCCTAAAAATGAAAATTCAATTAAAAAAATTAAAAATTCAACTTTTTAAAAACATATCTCAAGACTTTATGGTGGGTTTTTGTTCCCCATACCACTGCTTCTCGTATTTTTTTTATTAAAAAAAATGTATTCTGTGTGACTGGCTTTCCGCCCTTTGTATTTAACTATGCATTTATACATGACGCTGTTTTGTTTATAGTTGTTTAAGCAATTAATTATAATTGGTTTATAAACATTATTTTAAATATAATGGTTTTTTTTTGTTTGTTTGTTTTTTTTCAGTCATATTTTCTTATGCTTTGAATAAACGTGCATTATTAATATTTTGCTCAGGAGAGAAGCAAAAAGCTTTTCTTCACCCTAACTGAAATTATGCATTTTAAATTTTTGAATATAATTTTTAAAGGGTTAGTTCACCCAAAAATGAAAATCATGTCCTTAATGACTTAATGGAGGTCTTATGGGCTTGGAATGACATGAGGGTGAGTCATTAATGACATAATTTTAATTTTTGGGTGAACTAACCCTTTAAGTGCAAAATTCGAATTCTGTTTTTCAGCTATTTTGACAGCCCTAGTGAGTAGAATTTAAATTGGTAACATGCCCAGTGGAAATGGCTGTGGATCTTTATTGGACTGATTGGGTACAGCTGTCTGTGTAGTTCATAAGCTCACCTTCCCATAGATGTCATGCACTGTGATATGGACAAAAATCGATGCCTCTGTCATTCCTTCCAAATAAACGTGTCTATATCCTGCAGGAGTGGGAAAGAGGAGGAATGATTGAAAATGGGATGGAAGAAAGGCATTTGCATTTGTGAGAACATTCAAAGAGTGAATGCAACTAAAAATAAATAAATAAAAATAGGAAGAAAGACATGGTGTCATAGCTTTAGCACAGAAACATGTCTTTCATTGGTGAGACCATGTGACTGTCTGTGTGAGGGCAGAGAGAGTTCAGCAGCAGACTTGTCCAAAGGCAGCATCTCAGGCCTCCATTACTCTAATGACATGCTTCACATGACACCACTCCAAGACAAAGGAACCTGCTGCTATCTCATTCTACATTCTATTTAACGACCCTGAGTTCTTTAGCTCTTCATCTCAATTTTTCTCAGTCTCCTCATGGTCTTTCTTGTCTTTTTAATCTTATTATATCAGTCATTTAATCACCTGATAATGTGACATGTCCAAAAGTACGGTTAGTTGAAGAGACAACCAAACATAGAATTTCTTATACCTGGCATGAGACTGCTGAAAGCTACGGTCCTCTGGCCAACAAAGTCTCGTCCAATGGGATCATGATCCCAAACCAGGAAGCGTACTAGAGCCACCTCGGGCATGTGAAGTGTGAAAGACAGAGTCTCTTCCCACACAGGGTTAAATCCTGCATTAACAATCACACAAAAAGTTAGCAAGGTTTTAAAACTTTTGCCCCAAAACTTTATTTCTGTTCAAATAAACTCAACAAATCCATGGACACATGAGAACAAAGCTGTACCATTATCATCCACAACTCTGGTTTGTTCTTTACAGCAGTCCACCGGAAGTCCAATAATCTCTACCTCAACGAAGGGATCAATGATCTATGGATGAAGTCCATTAAACATTGAATGTATTAACTGCATTTCAACTCTGAACCCTATTGGAAATGTGCTCTTAGCACAATGCACCTGCTTACCTCACCACGGTCTCCCAGCATTGAATCGGGAGGTTTGGGCAGCTGCTGTCCACTAATGATTTTTATCACCAACTGTTTCTTCGGATTAGCAGGGAGCGGATCATCATTCAGTGGGTTGAAGGAGCCTGGAATAGATTTTCAGAGTCCAACAAAATACCCAGAGTAACTGAATAATTACTTGACACTTAAGAGTTAGTAATTATTACAGTTAAGTCTTTAGTGACAGAGTGGTCTTATATTGTGATGTACCAGTACTTTGAATGCACAAGTGTACCTTTACACATTGGGCCAGGTTTGAGCACATAGCCACTGCCTCCATTCACCATAAACTTTGCTCTGTTCAGCTGCATCATACGGCCATCAGTCTGGTAGTTTAAAGCCACTGTGGGTTAAAAATATATAAAATAATTAATAAAAAAAACTGTGGCGGGGTGCCTAAAGCCTGGCTCACACTACAGGATTTCTAGTGCGATTTAGCCCTGATTTCCACCTCCCAAGAATCGGAGCAAACATCTTTTCAAGGACCTCGATCTGTCCCAATGTTTTACGCGGATTATTTGGTAGTGTGAGGCATTCACCAATCGAATATTGCACCTCCCGATCTGCTCGCACACAAATCGGGATGATGATGGCTATATGATTACGTCAGTACTTTTATAGCCTATGCACAGAACCACAAAACAGCTGATGTATGGCTTCTTTGAAAAGTGGAGCTAGAGGAAACTGTTTCTTGACATTTTGTAGTAACATGACTGTCTGTATAATGTGTCGAAAACACATCACAACTGTAATGAGAAGAAGCGCTGGAGTGAAATCGCCTCAGTTTTGAATGAGTGAGTGAAGAAAGCTACTAGCATGAAAAAAATTAAATAAAATCAGTGACGATCTGCTTGCGTGAGATCATGTGAGGCGCTCCCTCTGGCATGATAATCTTAATGATATCTTGCAGTGTGTGATGTGCCACGATATTCAAATCTTGTAGTGTGTGAATGGTTAATACTATATTTGAGGGAAGATAATCTGCAAAAATTCTCCTTATGTGTGTGCTGCAACGTGTGAGCTCAGCTTAATGGTTAGAGAGTCTGATTTGTAATCCGAAGGTCGGGTTTCGGGATTACAAGTGGGATCTCAAGTTCAGCAGGGATCTTAGGTGGGGGGAGTGAATGTATAGCACTCTTTCTCCAACCTCAATACCACGACCCCGAACCCCCAACTGCCACAGCATTGGCTGCCCACTGCTCCGGGTGTGTGTTTATTGTGTGTGTGTGTGTGTGTGTGTGTGCATGTTTGTTCACTACTCACTGCTGTGTGTGCATGTAAATGCAGAGCACAAATTCCAAGTATGGCACAAACCATACTTGGCCACACCTCACGTCCTTTCCTTTCCTTTTTTTTTAGTCCATCTTTTTTTCAATCTGTGTAAAGAATTGTAAAGCTAAATAAACTGGATGCTAACAAATTATGAGGTTTTATCATGACCTGGTAAACATCTTTTTCAATAAACAATCAGGGGGCAGAACTCAGCTGCGGTTCCACAAGTTCCAATTTACTCTTGTTTATTGAACCCCTATGATGGCACACACACACACACAGACAAAAGCACAAGCACATGTACAGACACACACACACACACACACACACACACACACACACACACACATCTGCATTTGCTATGCTTCTGCATCCCCTTTTTCATCTTTTTTTATGTCTTGGTCCCGATTTAATTTCTGATTTCTGTCTTCACCCTTTCTTCTTGTCTATATGATTCATCACTGCTTCTTTTCTGTTAGCTGCCTCATCATTAACACTCAAAATCCTTACAATTGTATGGGGGGAAAAAGGAAATAGTGTCATGTAAATTGCAAACTGAGTAATAACGGCTATGCTACAACAGATCAGAACAAACTGGGAACAAACTGAGACGAACTAAATCCAGAAGAACTGTGTCTCCAAGACACTTCAAGAAACCTACCAGCAAAGCTACCTGAAAAACTATGCACAAGTGCACCTAGGGCAAAAGCTTCTTTAAATGCAAAGTATGATCAGACCAAATGCTGATTGAATTTAGTTAATAGCAGTTAATTGATAAAGCAAATCTATTTGTGACATTATTTTAATAGTATGCATATTTTTCATTGTTTTTACTCAAGTGCTTTGGAAGTAGGTTTCTTGAAGTGACTTGGATATGTTGCCACAGTTCTTCTGGATTTAGTGTGTCTCATTTTATTCTGTTTCTTCATGTTATTCCAGACAGACTGGATGATGGTGAGATCAGATCTCTGTGTGAATCACTGGCTGTTGTCAGAATCGCGGGATTATTACAACTATTGACAAAATGAATGTTTATAAATGTAAACTGATTTTTTTCCTACTGACACTACAACAAAAGAAAGCTGGTGAAAATACCAGTGTTCTACTAATTTTAGCCACCACTGTACATTATAGAAATGCAAAATGAATGCACTTTCTCTAATAGGCTCTGACTTTTGCACCACATTGTATGTGTTTTTGTGTATGTAAAAGCTTTGTCACTCTATCATGAATAGTGCTTGTGTGTGCATGTGAAAAGTGCATTAGTGCATTGTCTTACATGACTTGCACAATTGGGCCAACCTGCCAGTTTTTCTGCACAACCAAGACCCAGATGGTATGCACAGCAGAGAACATATGGCATTACAGAAGGGACTGCTAAAACACACAGCATGTGCACATACACTGACAAAGTAGGGTCAGAGGGTCAACTGGGTCATAGATGCATTTAAGCATTTTTATTTAATAGATCTTAATTTTTACACACCATACTAGTTAGTATGGTGCTTACAAAAATCTTTATGGATGGATCCTGAATAAGCATAACAGAACGCTTGTTGCTTAGTAAAGTGTACCCACTGTCATATAAGATACATAATAAAATGTAATGTTTAACACATTAATTTTAATCTTTTTTTTTTTTTTTTTTTTTTTAAAAGCATTATGTGATATACTCTACAATAATGACTGTTTGTCAATATACAAGGTGTATAATTGAGGGAGACAGTTCATTCTCTTTGAAAATATGCATGGGCAACAACAGATGAAGATTTTTGTTTGTATTCATGTTTGTATCTATGTGAATTTCATGAGTGTTTGGCCATCTGTGTGTCGTTCCTCACCAAGTTGGCATCCCATATTCCAGTATGTCTGTGGGTTAAAGTTACTGGAGTCGATCCGGTAGGCAGAGGGATAGATCCGAGAGAGCTGTCGTTGGTTGAAATTCAAGAAGCGCTCGGATCGATGGTGCACCAGGTGCTGAGCTCGTGTCTCACTAAACGACAGAACATTATAGGGTGATCCTGAGAAAGAAGGTGCAAGAAAGCTTAGGTTAGATGTGTGCTCTTGAAACAGCATATTTTTATAGTGAAAGCTATTTTTTAAACATCTCTATTACAAAGCCTTGACAGCAGGGATCAATAATCAGATATGGTAAAATAGGAAAATTTCTCACCCTCGTCTAAACACTCCTGAGAGGCCACAGAGTTGGTGAACACCACCAGATCTGATAGATCTCTACTCATCTTTATCGTTTTCCTTCTCCTTCCACCTCTACAAAGAGACACAGGAAAATATAGGAAGTTTGTAAAACGTCTGACTGTTAGATGCAATGACATGCTCCAGATCCAATTGCAATTGCAATTATTTTAAGTTGTAATAATATTAAATGCAGCATTGGTGAGCATAACAAAACATTAAAAAAAATCTTACCAACCCTAAACTGCTTTCATACATACTATAAACAAACGAAAATGTACTCATAACTGATTATTCAATGCATCTTCAAACACTTCATGTCTGAAATGCAAATATAAGCTCAAATGCTAACAGCATCTTTCCTGCACGTCTAGACTAGGAAATCATTGTGAAAATAAAGATAAGAAAAGCCCCTTGCAGAGTGACGGTTTCATTACAAATGACTTTCCTCGTGGTGTTAATGTAACCCATTGAGCATACAAATGATGGCAAATTCTCATTAACATAAGACATTAACAATCTCTTCATGACTGCCATATGAGGTGAGTTTATGAAACAGTTGTACAGCATTTGCGATTATTGCAGTGCATTTCAATGTAAAGCTTTTCAGCACAAACTCACCTGCAATGCAAAATCGGCTCATTATACAGTAGATCATAGTGACTTATTCACAAAACTCAGGTCTATTTGCCAATTAACGTGGGTGGTAATTCGAATTTAATGATTTTATTATATGTTTTTACTCCTTTTCTAGCAACCATGGTATCAATAATTCATTAAATAATGATGGAATGAAAATTGGATTTAAAAGTCTAAATTGCAAGCGGTGAAGGGATGCCTTTTTTAACATAGTGTTCAGTGCTTGTCCCTCTTTCTAAAGCACCAAATCAGCATATTAGAATGATTTCTGACTGAGTAATCATCAACTTTGCCTATTTATATGTTGTAAATGAGGTATTTAAAAAATACTATAAAAAAAACAACATAAAAAAGCGGACATAAACAGAGTCACACCTGTTAAACTGTCCACCTGATGGCTCCTGCTGCCCGTCATCGTCTGTCTCAACACTCTGACATTTCAGCCTTGATTTGGAGTGCCTCTGTGGAAACACACACAAACGCACAGCCAGCTAAATAAGTGCATGGAGCGAACGTTTACTCCTTTGCTTTGGACGGGAGGTAATGGAATTCCTCCTACACACAACAGAGAGGAATAGAATAGCTCTGGCCTGTTTTAAAGGGCATACTTAACATAACCACATGAGTCTGTGTGTAAACAAGGATTCATGCTTGCCAGACGTGACTATTGTCCCAATCATGTAACTTTTTCAGGGCTACGAGGAACTGTGTATAACAGCTAAAGTAATTACAGGCTTTTGGCTCATTACTAACAAAAGAAGAACCTCTGAGACCTCATAAACACACACTCAAAGACAAATATCGAGAGTGGGAGGAAATATCATGTGCAAATAAAGAGGCGTGCCTGGCTGCTTCCTGTAGGAATGACAGAGAAGACGGATGCGATCTAGAGGAGACAAGAAACCACAGCATAACTTTGACAACCCTGATTGCATTTTAATGAAAAAATCAATAAAGTTTAGACGGCCCAATACAATAGCTGACGATCAAACTTATGGGGATGTGACCGCAAGCCTTGTTTACTCGCTTCATTGATTTGCTATTGAGGTGTTAAATTACACACCGACCAGATTCAACATACGAGATGGAGATTAATAATGCTCTCAGTGAGTTTTTATGCAGAGGACGGAATATGAGAATGCCTGAGAATGAGCTCAGAGCTGTCATTAATCGTGCACGCAATCATATGGGATCTTGAGGAATAAATCACCATCAGATATCATGTCAGCAGGTGTGTTTAACCAATGTATGAATTCAGTAAATATACACTTAAAGCAAAGAGATTTAAAAGCACATTTGCCTGCTGGAACTGTTCTGAGAGCAGCAATGAGCACTATAAGCACAAATATCAGCTTCTTCAAATAACCAGGTTTCCTCGTTTACATGCACATCAGTAACCTGGCAACGCAAGTAAGCTGCGTTTACATGACTTCAGGTTAATTCCCTTTAGTGATGTCCAAACATAATCATTTGCATATTTGACTTGCATATTTGGGACTATCATGAAAGAATCTGCTTTTGTGATATATTTCCTTCCTTCCTTCTTTACTGCAAAACATTTGCTCTGTCTAGATGCGCTTAAATCTGCACTAATGATGCATTCCTGTCACATATCATAACATAACATGACCGTGTTTTCGGCTTATTAAGCATAATTGGCTTAAGAACATGCATGTAAATGCGCCCAATGTCTATCAGATATCTGATTAGAAGTACTGATGCATCTTTATGATCTGTCCCATGCTTTAATCAATCAATAGTGATAGTTCTTTAAATCTCTCTGCCTCAGGGTAGTGAACCAGTAGTGAAAAGTACACATTTGTGTAACATTTGAGAGTGCAGACATACACAAAGATGACGGGAAATAGGATAGTCCTGATTCTGTAACAGAGACAGAGAAAATGGAGAAAGAGAAAAAAGAAAGAGCGAGAGAGAGGAAGAAAGACAGAAAAAGATTGACTTTATTCTGACCTTGTGCTTGAGGTTGCTAATGAAAGAGCGGCTCTGGGATTTCTTCATTCCGTCTTTGGAATTCTGGATGACAAACACAACACATTATAATAATTTCACAGATAATTAAAAAATGCATAATACACAAAAATGAGATGTTTAATAAAATGTCTAAGCTGCTATTTAGTTTTTATTTAGTAAAAAAAAAAAAAAAAAAAAAGATGTTGCCGTAACAATCCATTTTGGTGGCCTACATTATTCCCTGGTTCATATCGGTATTTAAAAAAATAAAATAAAAAAATAAATACTAATTGCAAGGTGTTTTGAATAAAAATAAATGTACATTTAAATAAATAATGCATTTAAATAATGCATTTAATAATTTAAATAAATAATGAAAGATGTATTGTTGAATGGAAGTTTTTAAAATTTTGCATCATTCTGTGGATCAAATAAAATTAAGTAAATTAAATTCATAAATTAAAAATTTAAGGGGGAAAAATAGATTTGTTTACTGTTTTAAGTTACTAAATCATGTATTATATTGCTGAAGCACTCGTTCATTTAAAAAATCTATAATTTCAGTAAACACTAAAACAAATATTTCTGATAACATTTGAATATATATGTATACTTTCAATATGACATATGATTTGTTGTATTCAGATGAAAAATGTCTGAGCTACACCTGTTTGAAGTCGACAAAGTCAGCAAATTCAGTTCTAAAAAAATGGAGTTGAAGTTTTCTGAAGGTTTCAAAGCAAAATCACCTAGCAACATTGCATTGTTTCCTCAACTTCCTTTCTTAATATGAATTACTATATTAACAATTATTTTTTATTTATTTTATCTTTGCTATTAAAATAAGAAAAACAACAAAAGTAGAACAAATATAAGAAACAAATAGACACTTCTTTAATTTTACATCTAAACACAAGCATTCAAGAAAAACATATACGAATAACTAATGACTCTTAACTAACAAATAAGAAAAACTAAAATGCCCTTGCTACTGAATTTGTTCCAAGCCTATCTTCCAAGGAACAGGATAATATTCAGTAGTCACTGTCTATTTTCACTGCATTCAAAACAGCAGCTTGTTCATTCTAAAAAATATTTGTTCCGCTGTAAAAATAGAATGACATAAGGGTTTGTAAATGATGTCTTCATTCCCAGCTATGATTGAACTGTTTCTTTAAAAGATATCTAATTCTAACGCAAAGACTTGAGTGTCAAAATCTGTTCAAATGAGTATTTGTGGACACACGTGGTCAGAGAGACGCTTTTACATTCAGTGATGCATAAAATGATCACAACACTGACTTAACATCATCTCCAGACATACAGTACTTAATTTCAGCGCTCGCTCAAATGGATCTTTTTTTTCTTCATAAATATTATGCAGGAACACTGGAGGGGAGAGAAAATCCCTCTGTGCATTACAAACGGCACATCAAAATGAATGTTTAGAGAGTGCAAAGTCTAATAATAGGGCAAGGAAAGAGGCAGAATGAATGCTAATTAAGGGATGCTCCATGTCTTTTTCTGGATTGCAAGACTAATGTGCGCACACTGATTAGGTATTCTAATTCTTTTTTTTTTCTTTCTTTCCTTCTGTAGAGCTGCTTATTTCAGTAGGGGCTGCAATGGGTTTGTGTTTTGTTGTTTTAAGTGCTGCTTCATGCAACATTACATCTTTGCACAGAATCTGGAGATCACACAGACTTCAGAATGTAGTATCACAGTTCGAGCTACTTTACCTTGCGCAGGTTTCTTTGGATTCCCTCATGGGTGGCACGGAGCAGCGCTCGGATAGAGAAACTGTCTGTGTCCTCTTTGTCCCCGATTTGAGACTCTTTCATCAGCGAGTCTAGTTTCTTCCTGATGTGGGACTCCACCTGCTGACTGGACCCATTGGACTGAAATTCAGCAAGTAGAGTGTCACAATCTGCAGTTTATAATTCATCTTTTTTAGAGAATTTATACAGAAAATAGCATCTATTATTTCTTAAGATATAAACTTCTTAAGTGTCTTAAAAAAAATCATATTTACAAAAAAGAAAATCTATCCTGTATCAAGCTTGAAACTAAATTTTCTTTTTCTTTTTTATTTCCTCAAAATAATTGATGAATAGCCCGAGATTTTATGTTGCTTATCAAGCCTTGATAAACAGGTTTATAGATCATTTTCAGTCTGTTTTCAAATGACTATGACAAAAATAGACTCAACACTGGAACGTTTCTTCCATGTTCACTTTTGCTATGCAGAAAAATGCTGCTTGGCCTTGTGAAAAAGAAATGATTTTAAAACTACTGAATGTGAACTTTTAGTATACTTAGTAAATCATTGAAGTACTGCAAACCACATAAGTGTACTTAAAAGTAATCGCTCAGCTGCAGTTTTTAGTCGTCCAATATTTAAATCGTTATGTTCTAATAATCTTTTGCCGTGCTGTAAAGTACACAATCTTCTGACTAACATACTAAAGCAAAGTAAAGTATTTGATTTTAGTTTATCATAAATACACTCAGGAGTACACACGCAATATGAATTATGCAATTTCTTATTATGAGTACCCAAATAAATATGCACAGCTTGCGCAGTGTGACAGGGGCCTAATCGATGTGTGTTCTCTCTCTCTAAATTTCAATGGCTATTCATGAGTCATTTTATTAAAAATCAAAGCCTGGCATACTGATCTGAGAGAGCAATAAAGGATGAGTTCTAAGTATTATAAAAGCCAAATATGCAAATAAGAGGATCAGTTTGGTTTTTTGTTTGGACAGGTAAATTGATTTAAAACCTGTCCTCAGCCATAATGGCCCTCAAAATACAGCAAGGGCGGCATGTTTCCTGCATTTCCTGACATGTTTAAGTAGCCAAGTAATGAGATAAAGCATAAAAAAACTTTGAATTGGCTCCCAGCAATGACTTGTTGTCTGAGTGGATCATTAAACATTAATTACTCCTAAAAAAGCAACATTTTGCAAGGGTACATGCTATTAAAGCATTCTTCATTAAGGATAACAAAAAATACTTACATAGGAAACCAATTTGTTGTTAATAAATTATTTTTGGGAAAATAAATGAATGTGTTAAATATCGCTGGACTGATTGTAAAGGTTGTCTCTGTTAGAGATAGCAGCGCTGCTGGATGGATCTTTTGGCAAATGGCCATGTTGTCACACAAAGACTTTCCGCTGCCTATATAGAGGTGTTTCCACACAAACAGAAGCTTGCCAGGGGTTCGGGCTGTGATTGATCGGCTTTTAGAGACTGACACCAACAGCTCACTGTGAGCCAGAATGGTGTGAGGAAGCAGCCAGACAAAATAATGGCTAGCATCAAAACTGAGAGGTTTTCACAGAAGCAGAGAGAGATGCATAAGACATGATAACATTTGAAAAGAAGGCGGCATAGCAGCACATGGAGAAAGGGAAACAACAGCTGGAGTAGTGGAAAAGTGAAAAACGTAACATAACGTAATTTCAATAAGGTATTTGTGTAGTTGCATTCTGTACATGTGGATTGACACTGAGTGTGTATAAATATGTGTGTGCTCAATCCTGATCAGTGTGTGTTACAGTCTTACCATGCTATTCTTCAGCTTGAAGTCATCTTCAATCTCATCAGCACTGTCGTCATCAGACACCTCACCCTCTTCAGCATCTGCAGACAAGTACGGAGGAAGACGCTTCCCCTACAGACAAGAAAAGATTAATCAATGCCTCCATAATCCTTTTTTACAATATTTGACAGCAAACACTATCTAACCCCATTATTGAGTGTTAGATAGTGTTTCACATCTCTTTAAACCGGCGACTGTGATTGTGTTGACACAGCAAGTCAAGTCAAGTCACCTTTATTTATATAGCGCTTTAAACAAAATACATTGCGTCAAAGCAACTGAACAACATTCATTAGGAAAACAGTGTGTCAATAATGCAAAATTATAGTTAAAGGCCGTTCATCATTGAATTCAGTGATGTCATCTCTGTTCAGTTAAATAGTGTCTGTGCATTTATTTGCAATCAAGTCAACGATATCGCTGTAGATGGAGTGACCCCAACTAAGCAAGCCAGAGGCGACAGCGGCAAGGAACCGAAACTCCATTGGTGACAGAATGGAGAAAAAATCCTTGGGAGAAACCAGGCTCAGGTGGGGGGCCAGTTCTCCTCTGACCAGACGACAAAACACAGCACCTCAGATATTGATACTAGAATTGAAATCATACTTCTGACTGCTGGTCACAGGTGAAAGAGAAGTGTAGTATGCAGTCTTAAGGCCAATGAAGAAAAAAAATCTTTCAAGAAAGCCTGAAGTGTAATGTTTTGTTTTAGTTTTGAGTTGGTAAGCATGTCATTTCATTCCTGATAAGACACATAACTCACTTTCACCCATCATTCAGACATTTAACAGGCAAGCCAATGACCCACAATGCACTGAACATCTATATAGGATAAACAGTGTCTTAGACACTTCAGAGCACTGAAACCCGTTTAAGGGTCAGTAAACCTAAAACTCCAAAACAAACACTTGTCTCCTCCAGTCTTTCTCACAAGCACATTTGTGTGAGGGCTAGTGGGAAATAAAAGTTGCTGGTGGAGGGACAAATTGGAGTGAAAATCAATCCCCATGCTTTTGACCTCCAGAGTTTGCAGGAACACAGGATGAGTGCTCTCGTCTGGTGGAGGGAATCGTCATTGTGGCACGTTTAAGTGTGTGTGTGTGTGTAATCAAAGGAGACCCGTGTTCAAGTGTGGGGGGATTTACTCAAGTGTGCTCCAATCACAGAGGGTCCCTGCTGGGTTTTAAGAGTCTGTCGTCACTGTTTGCTCTGCTGGGAGGGTCCTGTAATGTAGCAGGCTGGCAGTGCCATCTGTCTTAACCTGTTTTACTAATGCCAAGCTCCTGGCTGGAACAGTGACGTCGGTATTTACACAAAGCAATACTTTCTTCTCATGTGACTGACCACCTGTCATCCCATTACATCCTTATGCAGTTTAGCTAAAATTAAAATTCTGTCATCGCTTGCTTTATAAGATCTAAAAAAACAAAAAACATAATTAAAGATGTCCATGCATTCTTTGTCTTCTGAAGCCACATAAAATAGCTTTGTGTGGGGAAAAGACTAAAAGTTGAACTTTTTTAGAGCTTGACAGTCCACAGGCTATTTTCTTTTTATGGAAAATAGCAGCTAGGACATTCTTCAAAAGAACTTATTTTATGATGAACATGAAAACGTTGGACAGTTTTGAAATGGTGTAAGTAAATGATGACAGAATCTCTTTCTCTACCACCTTTCTCTTTTTCAGGCAATCCATCTCTATTTTTCTGTTGTGAAATGGTATATTTGCTGACACTCTTAATCATATCTGGAGGATTCTGTATTAAAAAAATTAAAAAAAAAACATTGGTTCTTTAAAGGTTCTTTACAGATGGGAACAGTTCTGTATAGAACTATATCTTCCTGAAGAACCGTTTTATGCTAAAATTATTCTTTGTATTTGAGTTTGGATTCTCCGGTCTCTACTCCAGATGCAGTCCCCAGCCCACAACGTCATCATCTACAGACAAAAACTGCCCACTAAATTACACCAAAATGCAACCAATAATGTACATAGATACATTATAGAGGATCGTGAAGCTATTTCATTAGCCTTCATTACATTTATTTTCTGTTTCTATTTTGTGTTCTTTATATATGTGACTTAAAACTTTCAAATCATTATGTAAATGATCTATTTTACTTGTCTAAAATCTGGAAGTCCTGTATACTGGTAATTTTTTGGTGAATACTCAATACTGTGCTGGTTCACCAGTTATACCAGCAACAAACCAGAGCTTACTAGTCCATACCAGCATCAAAATTTAAGTTGGGTTTAACAAAAGACAAAAAAGAGAAGAGAGTACAGTAGACAAAATCAGGAAAAGGAAAAGTGGGAAAACATTAGACATTTAGAAAAGGTGTCTTCAGTTCATGCCAAACCTTTATAAGAATCTTGCCCTTCAGGGAGTTCGGACTGGGGAGCTGCTTTGGGTCTTTGTTCAGAGCCTCCCCCACATCCAGCTTGTCTCCGAAAATCTCTTTCAGGTGCTGAGCTATCTTCTTCTGCTGCTGAATGTTGCAGTGATTCTCTATGGACAGGATCACGGGAAACCTGACGCAGCAGGAGACAGAAGAGAGAAAGGATGAGGGTGACAGTAATCACAAACCAGGGAACAGTTAGAACAGTCAGCAGCTGCTCCCTGCCTCCAGAGCCTTCCCCTGACATTAACCTTTTATCCTTATTTCTTTCATCTTGACTCAACTTCACTGTCTTGTGCTCTCTCTCTTGCTATCTCACTACTTCCTTTATCCTTGCTGTCTGTCTGTCTGTCTGTCTGTCTGTGTCTCTTTTTTTTTACTTTCCCTTGCCGCATGCTGTCTGGCTGTTCTGTTTACTTCATCTGCACACTCAAACAAAACACTGACTTTAGGTTCTATTCTCACTCATAGTCTGAGATCTCAACACTGAAAACACCACACATTTTACAATGCAAAAATCTTTCTCCTAATCTGTGTTTGTGCCTTGTTTACCAATAAATCTATGAAACCTCCATGAATCATGATAAATTGGAAAAGTAATACATATTAATGTATTATACGTATCTGTAGTAGATAGTGTGTTTTCAGGGAATAAATAACTGTTGATTTTAAGTTCCTTTTTCTTACCTCACTGCAAATTGTTAAGGTTTTATTTCCACAGTTAAATAATTTCTTATACATTTTGCTTTTCCTGTAAATTAATCTTGTTTTAATGATGTTTAGATATTTTACCATAAAAGTGTTCTGACACATTTGGTCAATTAACCTTTTAAGTACAGATATAAACCTATTACACTTCTATATTACTGAAGACAAATATTGTATCTATCATTGAAATCTAGCAATTCAATATTTTAAAGCAGAATCTAAATAAAACAAATACATACATACATACATATATATATACATTAAATATTCATTATATATTATTATTAGTAGTAGTAGTAGTAGTAGTAGTAGTAGTAGTATTTTGTAGTATTGTTAAATCCAGACATTTACAGGTCCTTCTTCTATGAACAAACAAGACAAAAACACTCAATAAGAAAAAGATATGTTGTGAATTTGATGGCTGAATGTGATGCAAAAAAGTGTGATCTCAGAAATGTTAGTGTAAAAAAAATAAAAAAAATAATAATAATAATAATGGAGTGCTCCGTGAAAATGACAGAATTAGATTCAGACAAGGTATACCTGAATGTCAGATACCTATGAATCAGGGAAACCCTCCTCTCGCACACAAAACCACACATACACGTACACTCACCATGAAAAAATATACTCTGAAAGTGGAAAGTGGAAAGATAAAAGGATGCCCTGTAGGGCTACAGTGATGGGAATGCTGTCTCAGCAGGTGTCATGGGATTTGGTGAGTGTAATTTGCATGTGATGTGCATGTGCTAAAAGGCTCATTTGCTCCATTATGTTGAGCCATTAGCTGAAACAGGTGGCTGTTTAATGATGAAAACCATTAAAGAAACAGACAGGTAGCTTTCTAGGAGCATCCAGGCTCTAAGATCTCTTCAGTTATTACTGTACTTATCCTCATGGTGATAAACAAAACAATTTTCCACTACAAATTAAATATAATTTTCTTTGTCATGCACCTCACTGGATGCCTTGTCTGGTAATAGTAAGAGAAAACAAACATAGGGGCTGCAAGCCCATCTAAATTGTTTCTAAATTAACAGTTTAATAAAACAGAAAACAGATAGCAGACAAAGATGAACACACATGTCATTCCCTTGAGAAGATGATTACTGAAATGTGCAGTATTTTAGGGGGCACTAAGTATTTTAATTTTTTTAATTATGAAGCTGTATTGTAATGTTTAACGGAAAACTTAACTTGCTGCATATTATATATTATAGTACTATTTTTGTAAGTATTATGTAAGGCAGTATTTTTTTTTTTCTAAAATAATATTTTAAACTTTAAGAATACTGTATATACTTTTTAGGTCTAATAACTTACAATTTTTGTAGTATAATTAAACTGTCGTTATCTCGTGTGTACATCAGAGTATTGTTCCTTACTTTAAATGTAAAATTACTTAAAAACTTTTAAAAAGTGAACATAGAGTATGGTTTATTTAAATGAGCTTTAAATGGCTTTAGTATGCCCACCAGGGATAGTTTCGAAAAGCTACAAAGAAAATGATGATTGATTTCCTGACATCGACTAATGACTGATCATAAGCAACTATCATAAAAGAGAAAAGAAAGCTGAAGAGAGGAGGAAGTACGCACTCATTGTTTACAAAGGCGTATTTGTTGATGGTCTCAATGACAGATTTAAAGGTGATCTTGGAGGTCAGTGTGTAACCGTGTTGGACCATAGGCTCCCCGTCTGGACCATCCCAACAGTCCACTGTAACACAAAGCATAGTCACAAACAAGGCTCTAAAAATAATTGATTTACAACCACTGGAAAATATATATTAGACTTATATCCAGACGTGTTATCTCTTACCCTCCACACAGCGGCAGCCGGCCTGCAGGACCCAAGCATACATGTCCGTCTTTGAGTTGGACAGCAGTTGATCTCCAGTCAGGTAGGTGTTGTGGGAAGAGGCTATGTAATAGTTACACAGAGGCTGATCCATGTCTTGATTGACCTCGTTGTGCTGAGGGTTGAACACATCACAGACTGGGCTCCGCATGTAGTTGGTGAACCCTAGATAGTGAAAGCAAGCCCAAAACAGCTGTATATTTCTTTGCTTATTTGAGCCGTATATAATATGGTGCTACAGAATCAAAAACAAGCCAAAAACAAAACATGAAACATGTTTTCCAAAATCTTAAAATTTAGGCAAATGACTAATAATAATGCACTGCTAAAATATCAGTTGTTACAACCTTGCACAATCAACTCAATCAAAGACAAAAGGGGTGATGGCAAAATCACAGAGTGCAACAACTGGAGAGATCATTCCAGTGAATTTTAAAAGCCTAAATGTCTTGTTGTCTTTCGAAAATGCAGTTTTTAGACAAAAAGAGCTGTGTGCGAGTGGTATGCAGCAGATGTGTGCTGAATAAATTAGTTTCAGCTTGACAAGCCACTAATGGAAAACAAGTCACTAAGAAACACATCATACATTCAATTATGGAAGCGACACACACACACATAAAAATAAAAAATAAAACACTATGGCAAATTTGCAGTAAATACCATGTATAAAAAGGACAGTTATATAGGACATGTTTACGTTTGGTATTTAGGTATGTTTTCGACAATCCAATCATGTGGACGATACTTAATAAAGGTGTCAATGGAATCTGAAATGTTTTGGGATTGTTCACTTCTGGCCACTTCCAGAGGTAGTCGAAAATGCATTTAGATGCAATTAAAGATTGCCTGCTCTCTGCCCACTGAACTAATTCTTAAACAGATGGGATTTAATCTGCAAGCTTAAATCATAAGTTTGGTGTGAAGATGAAAACGTAAAAAGCACAATGTTCTTCGACTGGTCCTGACTCTAGCACAAAGTTCTAGTTCTAGTAATGTCTCCCTCGTCTACTTGTGATCTGACTGACCAAAACACAGACAGACAGAAAGATAGACAGATATATAGATAGATGATAGTCCATAGTCTGCTCTGACCAGAGGATTATTAAGGGCTCACTCACAGCAGGCAGGATCAATCAGTTCCACCAGCTTTGCTCTAACAGGAAGCCAAGCTGAACTGAGCCCCTGTGTCTTATTTAGCTTAGGAGAAAATGGGGTGGCCAGTGCTTCACTGTCAGTGGACAGTGCTCATGGACCCAATCAATAAAGCCCCAAAAAGATCAGATGAAGTTACACGACACACACACACACATACAGACAGGAACTTTAAGATCCAGAAGAACAGCCTGTTCTGTTCTGAGATTAGTTTGGACCTTAAAGGAACAGTTGACCCCAAAAATGTTTATGTTGTCATCGTTTTACTAAGTTTTACAGTTGTTGAAAAAATAATATCCATCAACCATCAACTGTTTGATTATCAGCATTCTTCAAAATATCTTATTTTATGTTCAGCATAAGAAAGAAACTCAGGTTTGGACCGACATGAGGGGGAGTAAATGATGACAATTTTCTTTTTTTTTGGGTGGCGGGGGGTTGGGGGGGGGAACTATCCCTTTAATGTTTGGTAACAGCATAATTAGATACATTATTATTTATTTATTTTTTATTTTATTTATTTTTACACACATGATCAGGAATACAGTAGTTTGAGTCTAGTTATTCAGACATTCTGTGAGGTTTTCTTCAATAAATATAGGAAAACAGGGAGGAAAATAAAAGCTGAGTGTGGCCAAACAAAGTCCTCACCTTCAATTCCAAGAACTCCATTCTGCTTGTTCTCCTCAGAGACTTCAAACTTATTGATTATGTCCAGACAGTACTCAGGGGTCACATTGGACATCTGTGAAGAAGCAGAAAAGAAATGAAAAGAGAGGGTCAACCTCATGTCACTCTTCCAGATAGGATCCATAGCATGCCAATCAGTTGGTCTCTAAGGGTCACCTCCTTTTAAAGTAAGATCACAAAAAATCCTCCAAACGGCCTTTCTGTCACTAAATGACTTCATCCTTCTGTTTTGTCTGCACTCTTTCCCTTTTTTCACAACTTCCCCTAGGGCTTCACTGCCCGTGCGTGGGCAGAGAGAGGGAGCAGGGGCACAGAGAGGCTTTTTTAGCATCACACTGGGGTTGTTCATAGCCTCAGCTGGAAAGCCATTATAATAGCAGATAGAGAGGCAGAGCCTTTCACTTTCTGAATCTTAAAGAATGCCCAGGAGCTGGAATATTGAGCTGGAATAGGGAAAGAAGTACAATAAAGGGTGTAACACAAAAGAAATACAGAAAACAGAGTAAAACAATATATTGTTTATATATACACACATACTCATAGTAAATTTAGAATGTGTTATTAACATTAGTTCTGTATTACTTGTATGGGTTTTTAATGTAAGAACCAATAGGAGGAACTTATGCCATACTAAAGCCTATCTAAGGCTTTGATGACTTAAGTGTTTTTTTTTTTTTTTTTTTTACATGCAAAATACAATTTTAACTTGATGGATAAGGACCTTAAACTCCTGTCTAATAGTGACAAGGCAACATAGTAAGACAGCACATAGTAAGATGCAATTAAGACTTTGTAAAGGAAAAGGAAAGATCTAAAAGCCTGACATCAGAAGGGGTTAAAAAACATCAGTCAGGACAGTGCTTATGGGATTTACATTTAAAACACTATTTTAAAAAGCTTATGCAATAATCATGTACGTTCATAAAAACATGAAAATATCATAAAAAGACATGGTCACTGGAACATGTCTAGCCTACTGGAATTTTAACATAGATACAAGTTTCCATTTCAGATGAGAATGACACAAATATGGTAAATGAGAAGAGACACAACATCGAATGTGAGAGGTCACAGGTTTTGATCAGGGACAGATGTTACACTGACCTTTTGCTCGACACGCAGAAAGTTGCCAAGTTCCTCTGCGGTCAGGTGATCCTTCTTCTCACTGAAACACATGAGCAGTAGATAGAGGTCTCGTCTTAATGACATCATCTTATAGAAGACAGTGAACTCCTCAAACGTCAGTGTGCCCTGCTGGTCATCCGTGTCTGCTTCCTGTGAACACATGCAGAGAAAGAGCAAATATACATAATGCCTTTACTATCATTGTGCATAAAAGGAAGATTGCATTAACACATCAAATAATAAATTGTCTCTTCATGCCTGTTCTATGACAATAGAGTATAAACTGACCTTTTTGAATAACAGTCTAAGTAAAAATTCGTAATTTTTTTATCCGTATTATCCTCCCTTTTTGCACAATTCTCCCTCTCTGTTTTACTTTTAAAAGTACTAACGCTCAGTATTAGCTCAAATTCATTGTCTTGCAAGTTAACTAATGCAAAAACAGAGATACGACCTTAATCATAAGGTGCTATATAGAACACAATGGTGTTAGCACAGCTCCACTGAACAAATAGTACAAAGCAAACAATGTGATATTTAAAATTATAATTTGTACCTTGCCTTGAGGGAACAGCCTGAGCCTGATTAAATCACGCTTTCTACAAAGCAATACAAATACTGACTGAATTTCATGAGACTTAGATACCATTTATATTTAAAGGACAGTTCACACCCAAAGATTCTCTCATCATCAACTCATGCCTTTCTTTTCTTAAATGAACATAAACAAATACATTTAGAAAAATCTTTGTAAGTTTACATAATGCAAGTGAATAGGTTCCCAAATAGCGAAGCTACAAAAAGCTACATCATTACAGTAATCCATACAACTATACCAGCATAGGAATCAATGTCTTCTGAAGGGAAACAAGAGGAGTGTGCAAGAAAAATACTAATTTTGGACTTTATTTATATCAACATAAGCTCACTTTCATGTGAGCTTCGGATTGTGTTCATATGGACTCGCAGAGACTGATTATATTACTAAAAATCTTAATTTGCATTTCACATTTGATGACTTAATGAAAACTTTTCATTCCAGTCTTCCCCACATACCTGGAACATCTGTTTGACTTTTCTGCGAGGCAAGTTGACGTTCAACTTGTGTAAAAGCTGGTAGATCTCTTCAATATTCAGAAGACCATCTCCATTCTTATCAGCCTCCTCGAAGGTCTGCTTCATCCACTTACAGCAAGGTTAAGAGAAAAGACCACCAGAGAAAAAGCTGGACGATGAAGCCTAAGAATAAAGTTACACTGACATGTATCTTGATCAAACGCTTTTCAGGATGGCAACTCTTGTTTAAACAGCAATGGCTCATCGAAAAATGAAAATTGTGTATGCTTCTAATTTCTGGTCTGTCTCTTCAAAACAAACCTGATTAGGAACACTATTATCGGTATTACTTTTCTGGCTGTGCACATCAGGAGTGGATGAGCTCATCCTTCTCTCTTCTCAGAGCTGTAACACAATTAGCTCTAATGCACAACTGAGAGAATCCCATAGCTGACAAACACACAGTACAGACACACAATTTTTATTATGCAAGTGCGCACTCATTGATTTTTCATGAAAAATAAAAAAATAAAAAAATACAGCCACACTGAGAGTTAAAATAATTATTAAAGCTCTGTTTTAATGCATCAGCCCATCTGTTGAGTACAATTGGACTGCTTTATTTGACTCGTAAGGTGTAAAGGTCCTGAGTTATGAGATGTTGAAAACAAAGACCTGGATCTCAATCCGCTTAGAGGGCAAATGAATGATGTGCAAGACATTTTTTGTGTGGATAATAAGTTTCTTTATGTAATACTGTATGTAATTATGATAAATTTGCTAGGGTATTTGCAAATATGTGTGCATATGGGTGTGGAGGAATATTTTTTTGTAGTGACAAGGTGTCCTGAAATAGATAATCTATACTGTGGAGGAAGAGATGTCTTGTTTTATGAAGTATGACAGTTGGCAGAGAGCCTTGATGGATGTAATTACAGGCAGGAGAGAGGCAGTGCTTCTGTGACTGAAAGGAAAACATTGAGAGGCTACTTGGAAGGGTCTGCAGACAAGGG
Organism: Carassius gibelio; assembly: GCF_023724105.1. Classification (NCBI taxonomy): domain Eukaryota; kingdom Metazoa; phylum Chordata; class Actinopteri; order Cypriniformes; family Cyprinidae; genus Carassius; species Carassius gibelio. Next base: position 15,833,739 of record NC_068413.1, on the reverse strand, counting down.
ACAGTGTTTGAAAGTCATCCAAATATAGCAGTCGATTCAGGTAACAGCGGCACAGTTAGGAGGCTAATCAGAGGGGCATTAACATTTAACCAAAGCTGTACGAAGCAGAATATCTATTTTATATTACATGCCATTTAATGTTAATCCATTTTCTTTGATCTGTTAAGCATGTCTTGTACAGTGGGTGTGAGTTGGGGAAGTTTGTATGTCTGTGTTCCTGACTGTGGGGTTGGGAATCGTTAGAAATTTGCCGGTTCCGGTTCTGGTTCCACCTAACGGTTCTGTTTCCGAATCTGGTTCCATTAAAATCAATAAACAACTATTAAATGATAAAAGTGATGAGGAAAAATTTACAATATGCAACTACTCAATGCTCAATACTGTTTATTTCTTAGTGTCAACTTAAAAGTAGCTAATGTCAAAATTCAACATATGTTAACGTATACAAATTTTCAGGTTCTGATTGTGGTTCCATTTGAATGAGCTGCTATTATGTTGTTGTTTTTTTTCTATTTTACCTTCACTGAATGTAGAGTGTGGCTGGAAGGTAGTAAGTAATGTTGAGTAATGCTAGTCCATCAATCAGCATGTGCTTCGAAGTTGATGTTTTTTTTTACGCTATCAATAACATTTTGCTTTTCGAGCAGGAATAAGCTGGTTGGCCAAATAGTCCCCTGAGGGCTGAGACACTTGTTCATTTCCTTAAATTAATGAACTATAAACTTGGTGGTTATACTTATAGCCATGTATACACACTCTCCATAAAGCCCCTATTTTACAAATAATAATGCAGTCAGGAGATGCTGTGACGCAATGAGTGGTTTTCTATCACTTTATCGCTCATGAAATAACCTGTACACTAAATAATCTATCCCTCATACTTACATATCAATTGCAGTCTATTTATTTAGTGGTCCAAGTTGAAGTCAGTTTGTATATTAAATACAATATGGGACAAATATAATGTAATTTAGTGGTGGCAGGTGCTGCACACCCCTGGTGCATACAGTCAGACACAATGACGTGCACAGTTATCAAAGGTGCGAGTGCGCGTACGGTCGTAGGAAACGTGTTCGGGAGTTAAAGACACTATGTACTTGGCGACTGTGGAGTGCGCATCATTGGAAACAATGTGCTCAGAAATTAAAAAGGCAGGACGCCATTTCTGTTATTCAGTTTGTGACATCCTTTACAGGAAACGCTGAATCATCAGAACACCGGTGCAAGGCTGCTCACAGCACTTGGTCATGTGTCACACCAGAACCATCACGGTTCTGGTTCTTTTCAAAGAAAAGGTCCTCGGTTCCCAACCCTAACTGTGTGTGATAGAAATATTATTATTATACAGGTTTGCAGCACAAAATAAATGTGGAAAGATGTTTATAACAAAATAATGGCACATATTAAATGTCCTTATGAGCTATACACTAACACACAAGGAGGTCATATTCACAAACAAATGAAACCTTTTCATTCTTCGTAATTAACCAGAAGCATTCAGAGCAACTGACTTTTCACTTAAAAAAGAAGTGTTTGTCTTATAGTCTGCCATGTTTTGCATCATCCTCAGTCTGAAGACACTTCAAAGTCTTAAAAGACTTTAGGCTGCTCTCTTCTGCTTGTCTGGTTCTCGATGGTTATGTTTTGAAAAGGAAGGGCACTGGAATCAGTGTCTCTTTATGCACAACAATAAAACGGGTCACAGTTGAACTGGCGTCTAGATTGAAAGTGAAATTACCAATGGCCATATGCTGTGTTTCTACTGTTATGGCAGATTATAATGACTTCCTCCTGATGACTCAAGCCTCTTTAATGAGAATAACAGACATAAACATAAGGGAGGAGAGGATGAGCAGCTCAGGCTTTTTATCTCCTTTTCCTCTAAGGCCGGTCCTTTCATGTGAGGCTGTGCTTCTGTAAGAACTCCCTGCGGAGGAAGACTCCCTGAAGCAGTGAACTGCTCATAGGTAGACTGACTCAAAGAGCTCATGCTATCTCCCTCTTTATACATCAGTCTAAATCAATAAGTCAAAATCGATCACAAATCCTTCCTTCCCTCTTTGCCTCCATCTATTTATCCAATGATGTATGCGACTCCTCCTCAATCCCCCCTACAGTGTGTTCTGTTCTTTTGATTTCTAAATGTAAAAAGCTGTTATTTTACAAACAACAAAGCCAGTGGAAAAACAGTAGTCTGTACAAATGGCCACATGATAGTTTAGTTTGAGGAACAGAGTGAAAATTAATAATAGTATTTGAGATGAGTGGGGCGGGGCCGAGAGACATGGGAACAGGAGCTAGGCCGGTGGAGTGTTTGGAAATGAGCGACACCTGCTCGACCCACCAGTCTCGAGTCCCACGGAGGAGATGGAGGGATATAAAACCGGAGCGACGACAGTAACGGACGAGAGAGGACCATGCCTGGGTTTTAGTTGTGTTTGGTTTTTATTTGTGCGCGTCAGTCGTCCGTGAGGGGCTGACGCGCTGTTTTGTGTTTATTTTGATTATTAAAATGTAATTTGATAGTCCGCCGGTTCCCGCCTCCTTCTTCCCGATGATTATGAAGTTTGTATGTTGTTACAGTATTAATAAACATACTTATATACTGTAGATAGGAGCGCAAGACACTTTACATGGCAAAATTTGTAAATAAATAAATGTTAGAAGTTCTTGTTTTATCTGATTGTATATTTATTGCTTGGATAATTGCTTTAAAGAAATTAAGACTTATTTTAACATTGATAATAATAAGAAATGTTTCTTTACAACATAGTCTCATTCATAGTCACAGTCTCACATGTTCTTCTTGAGCACCAGATCGGCACGTTTGTGTGATTTCTAAAGAATAATGTGTTAAAAATTCACTGCCAGCACACGTATAATTTACATTTTAAAATATATTCAAATGTTTTACATTTTAATAATATTTCGCAATATTGCTGTTTTTACTGCATTTGTGATCAAATAAATGCAGTCTTTGGTCAGCACAAGAAACTTCTTCCAAAAGCATTAAAAACTCTTACTGGCCTCTAAGTAAATGCAAGATTTTATAAATAAATAGCAAATATGCATTTTTTGCATGAAAAAGAGCAGTGTGAACATTTCTCAAAACATCTCTTTTTTTGTGCTCCCCAGAAGAAACCACTGAAGATGAGTAAATGATTACTGTAATAATCTATCCATCCATCTTGCGGTAAAGGATATTGGTCATGTGTGCGCTGTCGCTTAGCTAGCGAATCTTCATCACTGATACCTGCCATCAGATATCGGAGTCCGGTCACCCATGTCCTCGCTTCCTCTGAATTAGAGGTGACCAAGTCCAGGGATTCCATGTGATTGCCATGGTAAATAGTGAAACAGCAACTCGGATCAAAGTTCCCTTCTGCATGGCGATGGAAAATGTCTGACTGATGACCTTCTGTGACCTTGTAGAGTGAGTCGATGGTGACTGGAAGGGAGAGAGAAAAGAGAACATGATCTTTGAACCCCTAAAACTATGAGCCACTAGCTATGGATGACCAACACGAAGAGATACATTCATTAGCAAAAGCCTTGCCAGCAGCGGTCAGACCCAAATTACTCCACTACAATAAAAGATTTCCTTGGGTGAAGAGTTCAGTTTAAAATGAAATGAATAGAAACTGAAGTGTAAATGGTGTGTTAATGATACTTATCTGATTCTGTAACTGAATGAACAATTATTTGGAGTAGCACCATCTGACAGTTATCACCTCTACTTCCCCATCTTCCTTATGTTTGTCTCTCTTTTCACTTTTAAAGCACAGAAGCATAACAATATGTAATTAGATTTCAGCACTGTTTCCTCCCTTATGCCTTTTGCTCTCTGTTGCTCTTGTTATCCATCACTCTTTCTTTGGTTTCCCATAAGGGAACCTAGGCTTTACTGTTAATGTTGATTTACATGAAAGCACAATTCTTGACAGCCTCTGCAGGCACTGTGTGCTTTCTGTCCACTTTAGTCTTATCAACATCTAAACCCAAACCAGCCTCTGAATCTTTCAGCAATCCCCTTTCAAAGGGAATTTTTTTTATTATTATTATTATTAATTCTTTTACACAACCTCATGTCATTTCAAACTAGTATGCTGTTATCATTTCGATGAAAAACAAAACTCTTGACATACAATGACAGTTCATAGTGGCCACAGCTGCCAAACTCCAAAAGTAAACAAATAACTAAAATTAGGAAAGAAAGAAAGAAAGAAAGAAAGAAAGAAAGAAAGAAAGAAAGAAAGAAAGAAAGAAAGAAAGAAAGAAAGAAAGAAAGAAAGAAAGAAAGAAAAGAAAAGAAAAGAAAAGAAAAGCAAAGCAAAGCAAAGCAAAGCTAAGCACCATTAAAGTTTCATACAACAACTTGCCTATCTTTATTCCAAGTCTTCTGAAAATATAGCTCTGTGTTAAGGGGGTCGCACACCGGACGAGAAGCGCATTGCTGCGTCACATCATGCCACGTCTTTAAAATTTGAACACATTATTCTCTATGAGTGTATGCACACTATAAATTCCTGCCGCGCCATAAACGTTGAGGAAGATAGCGTTTGTAATCGTTTTTTTCAGGTAAGAATATCTAATTTTCGATCTGAGGTAAAACGTTCAGTGACAGTCCTTAGAAATATTAAGAAATAAGCATAGGCCTACCTATAAAAAAATATGTAGCTTCTTTGTTTTTTATTGAGCAAAGAAAACAGTATTAGTAGCTACAGCATAAGAAATGTTGAAATTGCTTATAATAATACAAAACAATACTAATAATTGATGAATAGCAATCTAGAATTCTAATGATAATCTAGACTAGCCTAAACTATAACACATATTCTTTTAATCCATTAACGTTGAAAACTCTGCTATTATCAATTAAAATAACATATTTAAAATAATAATAATAAATGAATTAAAACTCATTCATCTTGCTGCCCAGAACATGATTTGATATTGAGCTTTTGTGTTCCACTGAAAAAAGGTTTAGAATAACATGAGCAGAACATAAAATACAGAATTTGTCATTTCTGAGGCAGCTACTCCTTGAATGCAGATCTTTAACACTTCCTGTTATGATGATAATCTTATCAAACAGCCCCGCATGTGTTCTGGAAAGCAAAGTTACATCAAAGCAGTTGATTCCAGCACTGATCCCTGAACCTGACAATGAGCTGGGCACAATCTGTCTTTTTTTAATTATGCAAATGGACTAACAAAGAGCTTATCTTATGAAGGCAGTTCACAAACATGGCAGCGGCAAAACAGAGAGAAGGTGAGGAGAAAGGGGTGAAATGGAGGGGACAATAGCTCTTGGGTTTTTTTTTAACCGTACAGTGTAATAATCCACCCATCTGGGCTACGTCGGATCAGCTCCGGTAACAAAAGCCTAAAGTGAACATGGAGAGGAGTAAACAGGAATTATTTCCAGTACACTAACAGCTCATCCAGGAAAAAAAGGAGCGCTTATGCAGAATTCATTTCACCCAAACAAACGAAGTGGAGTGCAGACACAGATGGTGAGAGAGCGGTGTGTTTCTGGAAGCCCCTGGCCTGTGATTCATACACAGCCATTATGTAAGCGAGGAGAGCAGTGCTCAACATATCAAAATCTACATGGGTTTCTTTGATAGAGAAGCAGAGGAGAGAAAGTATTACACAGGGACTAAAAGAGGGAGAGGAAAACAGAAAAGGAGAGCCAGCGAACAAGAAAAAGACATCAAGAAAGTGACAGCGAGAAAGAGATCAGTATACAACAGAACATTGAAAGCAGATTGTTTCTCACTCTGATTTGTCACTAGCTATGTTTCCATCAACAGTGAATTTAATACAAATAAAATAAAAAATACAGTCCTGTTCCTCATGTACATACTATTATATGTACTTATTATAGTAATTACAATAACTATGTAATAACTAGGTACTAACCCTGAACCTACCCCTAAACCTAATCCTACCCCATGTAGTTACCTTGTATTACCAGAACTTTCTTAGATAAATACACTGTAAGTACACTTTAAGTACATGTAAGTACACATACTGTAAAATAAAGTGCAACCAAAATCTGAATATCAATATATAAAATATCTGCAAGTATTCCATGTTTTCAAGAGGACAAAATACCAGTGGAAACTATAGCAAAATAGGAAAGTATTTTGGGGCAGAGTAACTGATGCTCAAATACAAAATGTATTTCGTAAATGTGTTTGCATTGCATTTTATTTTATGCACATATTATTTGCATCTTGTTTCATAAAGCATTGTTGTGCAATATTCAGAAATAAAAATAATTCTGCTATTCTGTGGCGCACCTGCAATTTTATTCCAATGATTGCCATTTAAATTCTATAACTGACTTTTGTTCTTTAAAAAATGTGCTAGCTTCCTTTTATTATTTCACTCCATTTTCCTTCTCCACTTAATTTTTCCTCATATAAGATCATTTTAACTGAAATAAATGTTGTTAATTTAATGTATGTTAATTTATTAGCTGTCTGTCAGCAAATAAAATTCTTGATCACACTGTTAAGGTTTATTTTCAGATGACTGCTAATCACAGTGATTAAAATTTAAAAACTATTAATTATGGAATAGCTTTCTCACAGCTATGGTGAGATAAATGCACGAAGAAGATGATGAATGCAAATAGTCTTTAAACCTTTCACAGGTCAGTATATTCTAGTTTTTTTTTTTTTTAGGTGACCGTTATTTTAGAATGTATAGCCTTATTGTTTGTTTGTATCTATACCTGGTGATGGGTGCTGCCATATTTGTATTTATTTATTTATTTTGTGCTGGATCTGAGCTTTGGGATTTACAACACATAAATTCATCCTCTCCTCCCAAAATACATTAAAGTAAGTCTCCTGTAAACTGGGAAAAGAGCAGAATAAACTTTATAGTTATCAACCCAAACTGTATATGCTACAATAAAAAATGTTGTCAGATTATAGCCTATAGCCTACTAGCTATTAACAAGGACCATTATTGCTGCTTCCTTAGACATCAGCATGCATTTTAAAAACTATAAATGTATGGTTTTGCTAATACTTATGTACATTTAAATGTGTAAATGTATATTTACCTAAAATAAGCATTATATGGTTGAAAACACTGAATAGTTGCGCAAAAGCAGATTTGAATTTAGAAGTCGACTGCATCATCATTTCCATGTATTAAACAAAATCTTTCAGCTGTGTACATTCTTATGTTTCCATACTTTTTTGTGTGTTTGACTTACTCTTGGCTTTCTCACTCTTGCGGGACGGTCTCCAGCGGATGCAGGAACGGTGTTCATCCAAATAGAAGAGCCGGACCAGACCTTTAGAACCGTTCTTCAGCTTCACCATCTGAGTCCCCGACTGCATCACACTCATGCATCGCTCAACTGCCAGTACAAAAAAAAACACACACATACACATTGAGTGGGCTGATGCACACTTAAACAGCGAGGTGAAAATGTAAAACGGCATAAAAATGGATTCTATCACTACAAATAAGTACGAGTTGATGGAGGGAGGTTATAAATTGGCTGATATCAGCACTAAAGATATTTTTAGAAAGTGTGACGATGGGCGTCATTTTAATTGTGACACATGTAGAGCACATTGAGTGGTAGGATATGACAAAATTAGACAAATGGCAGGGTTTGCTCAAATACAACCAAGGCAAAGAAAAGAAGAGCTTGAAGAAGGTTCAGGAACCCTGCTGAAAACTCTGTGAGAAGTCCAACAAAAGCTGAAATGATGCAACACAGCAGAGGTTGTCTGCAACCCAGCTTATCTTCTTGACTGAGTGAGATGGCAACTCCCTGTCCTAATGGGCCACAGGGACCAATCGGCTGACAGATCTGAAGGTCTCTAAATAAAACTTCTGCCTCGGCTGAGGCTGGCTTGCTGCAAATCAGAGCTGCAAAGACAAGAGCGAGAGGAAAACATGTGCATGTGTGTATGCAGCATGGTTGCTTCTCCTTCAAAATCACTCTACACCATGACACCAGTGTGCTTCAGCTCATCTCCTCCATCAGAGGGCTAACAATAAGGGCATACAAAGACTGAACACTCTCCCTTCAAACCTGCTACTACAACATTTGCAATACTGACAAGCAGTACTTTATGCTGTCAGTTAAGTTCAGGGTGAAGTCACCAAGAAGAATCAAAAATGTGAAATCGAGCAGATAATAGTTTTGTATGTGAGGAGTATGTATGTTCTCCATCTGACACGATCGAAGAGGGATGGCCTGAGGGGGTGGTAGGAAGAACAAGCTCTTGGATGGTATAAAGTGAGGGTGGAATGTGACTGACAATGATTTATACAGGAGAAAAATGAAATTGATATACGGTATCCAAACAAAGAACAACACAATTGTTCAGAAAACACAAAATAAAAATAAAAAATATATACATGACCAATGCTTCCATGTAAAATGACTAAGGATCAGTTTTACTAAACAAAGCAAATTAGCACGATACCGCAATTGCAAAACACCACAGATGAGGGGAAATTTCTGCAGGTGATTTACAGACAACACACACATTAAAGAACACAAATATAATGACCTACAATCTACCAAGAGCAGCACAAATTACTGCCTTTTGGGGGTGTTAAATGATTGTGCAAAATACCCTTAAATGCATCTGACAAGGAAACACATACAAATGCGGTCCCATTTTATTTTAAGGTCCAATTCCTGCTATTAACTAACAATTTACTATGACTTTTGCCTCAGATAACTCCTAATTTACTGCTTATTATTAGTTTATAAGGTAGTTGTTAAGTTCAGGGTATTGGGTAGGATTATGGATGTCATGCATTATATGTACTTTATTAGCACTAATAAACAGCCAATATGTTAATAATAGGCATGCTAATAAGCAACTAGTTATTAGTGAGAATTGGACCCTATACCGAAGTGTTACCTGCATCTTTACTAAATCCTGACAGTACTATTTTAACATCATAAGACAGTTTGTGGTGACGCAGACGTTTAGTTAATCTGGCCCTACGTATTAATAATAGCGTTTTCCCTCTTTTACACACACACACACACACAAACAAAGTGAAAAAGAAAAAGAAAATATGTCATCATTTTTTTTTCACAAAACTGATTTCCTTTCTTTTGTGGAAAAGTCAAGGACATTAACTTAACTGACCCTTCGCAAAAAATCTAGTAGTTACTGTTGCTATTTCTGAGAGTAGAGTAAGAATTTACTTAAAGCAACATCAGAACACTTTTTATTTCAACCGTGGAAAGACATCAATATTTTTCAAGTTTAAGTCCACGGAAGTTAATCTACTGAGGTTAATTTACAGACAAAATGGCAGTTTTGGCTTTAAGATTTGGTCAGACGGTCAAATGTTCAATGGTCAAATTGAATGACGAATGAAGTGGATGTTATATGTGCTCAGTGTTGTTGTTAGCTAAAATAAAAACTATTAAGAATTGTTTTTGTTAATTGAAATAAGTCTGAAAATGTATATACTAAAAATTATATATAAAAATTTGATTAAATTTATTTGAATAATACCCCAGTACTTTGGTAACATTCCCATCTATTTCAGTTCTTGTCGAACACGCTTGTAGACAGCAGTACTGGGAATGATATAGATCAACTTGAGCAGGGTTTAACATAATGGACAGGACAACTGAAAAGGATTTGAAAACTAATCTCACTCTCAGAAAGCAATGTCATCGGGATGAAGATGCACACACATATTAACAGCTGAAACACGCTTCTCTGCTATAGATGATTAGTAGAACATAAGGGACACAGGCTCGGATGCTTTGTGCCAATTCACTGTTGATGATGAAGTGGAATGAACAGTTCTGAAATTAATTGAGGGATAAAAAGCCTGACAATGGAGTACATTAGAGAGAGAATACACAAGAAGAAAAAACTATGCTCCAATTCCCACAGGATAAGCTGCAGGTCGCTGAGCTAAGATGCTTATGGAGAATCCATGTTAGATACGGGTCTCCGGGTAAAAACAGTGATTCTGACCCAGATTATAGAGGCCAGACATTGAAAGATCATGTTGTACATTTATCTAAATCTACAAAGAATCCTCTCTAACTTCTATCCCTTCCACCGACTCATCTATTCATCCAAAATGAGAGCATAAGAGAGGCAGCATCCTCTTCCGGTCCCGACCAAAACTCCAGCCCAATTTCACTATCAGCACTTCACAGACTGGGACGCAATCCACAATCCAATTAGATTTGAAATGACCATGAAAGACAATGCTTTCTATTCCCCATCTGAAACACCCTCTAACCCTCATTCGTTTCCTTTCTCACCATCTACAAACGCTGATGTTATATTGCACCAAGATTGAAGACCGGAAGTAAGTACTGTGTGGTGGACTTGTTAATATTGCCCAAAAACACTACAAATTATTAGTACTATTGCTCAGGTGTTAGAGATTGACCTTAGGTAATACATTTTGGGATGTAATATTTCCTGCACCGACTGTACGGACATTTGTGAGATGTTGATGCTGCAGAACTTGCCCTGTGAAGAGTCAATAAAGATTTCTACTTCTACCTTACACGGTTTACCTTTATTAATAGTCCTCAGACTTTGTAAATCCCACAGATTTAAACTGAAAGAAAGACTTAGTCCGTAACTTGGTGGGTGATTCTGACCATCTGCACTGGAAAAAAAAAAACTAAAAAGTGGTTTGTCTAAATTAAGTCAAAAATATTATTTAACATCAATGAACTACCCAGATTAAAAGCTTGGAGCTGGTATGCTTTTTGTTTTTGGAAAAAGCATTTAATTGATTAAAAATACTGTAAAACAGCAATGTTGTGAATTTTTTTATCAAATTTATTATATCTCCTTTTTTTCAATTTAATATACTTCCAGACTTCAGTGTCACATTTGTTAGTTCCATTAGAAATCATTTTAATATGCTGATTTAGTACTTTTGAAAACAGTTGTGATGCATTGCATAGTATCTTTGAGGAAACCATGCTATATTTTATTTTTAATTTTTTTATCAGGAATCTTTGATGTATAGAAAGTAAAAAAAAAAAAAAACAGCATTTATATTAAATAGAAATCTTTCACAAGTGCACAAGCTGACTCTCAACGTCTTTGTGTGGTGTCCTAACTAGCAGTGATAAAGCAATAATAAATAAGAAGGGCTGGTTTAAAGAGGGTGAATCTCTCTCCTTTTTCTATCTCTGAATCCTGTTTATATATATAAATAGGATTCAGAGATAGAGAAAGGAGAGAGATTCACCCTCTTTAAACAAGCCCTTCTTGTTATGAAAGATTCAGGTCACTCTCCAAAGCATATTAAGATAACTGTGACAGAATAACACGCTCTCTGGTCTTGCCTGGCATTCCAATTTTTTGTCCCTCTCTATTAGTATTATCATCTAGATACTTTTAATCCACTCTTTTGCCTTTGTGGCATCTTGTCCAGATATTTGGATCTTATTTCTGTTGTTCCACAGTTTTAGAAGTAGAAAGTATAGTAAAAACAAAGAAACTTCTTGAGAAAGACTGTCAAACAGCATCCAGTAAATCTGAATATATATTCACAGATAATAAAATAAAAGTCCATTTTCAGTCCAGAAAGTTTCTGCAAAACTTTCCCAATACTTTTCTCTCCTTCTCTCTCTGTCTCTTATAGACTTACAGTGTTCATAAAGTCACTGTCAGTGAGCGTTACTGTCGAAGAAAACTATTGATTTTCATTTTCATGAAAGCAGTGGCTCCACCTTTGCCCAGCAACATACTGTTTGTTCTTTAATAAACCCTCTCTCAGGTTCTCGCTCTCTCTCGGGGTCACACTGTTTCTCTTCCCTCCAGCTGGGTTTCAACATAAGTTTGCAGCACATGTTGCAATACAGACGTGAGCAGCAACAAAATACATTATAATCTCTGAGAGGAAGCTGCTGCCCGCAGTTGATTTTGATATTCTAGGTATTATCAAATTGCCTGAGTTTTGAGAACGTAGCGGATGTAGCAGATTATAATGTAAAAGGAGCTCATTCAAATACTGAGATGCTAAACCATTCAGGGCTTTATAAGTAATAAGCAATATTTTAAAATCTATACGATGTTTGATAGGGAGCCAGTGCAGTGTGGACAGGACCGGGCTAATATGGTCATACTTCCTGGTTCTAGTAAGAACTCTTGCTGCTGCATTTTGGACTAGCTGTAGTTTGTTTGCTAAGCATGCAGAACAACCACCCAATAGAGCATTACAATAATCTAACCTTGAGGTCATAAATACATGGATTAACATTTCTGCATTTGACATTGAGAGCATAGACCGTAATTTAGATATATTTTTGAGATGGGAAAATGCAGTTTTACAAATGCTAGAAACGTGGCTTTCTAAGGAAAGATTGCGATCAAATAGCACACCTAGGTTCCTAACTGATGATGAAGAATTGACAGAGCAACCATCAAGACTTAGACAGTGTTCTAGGTTATTACAAGCGCAGTTTTTAGGTCCTATAATTAACACCTCTGTTTTTTTTCTGAATTTAGCTGTAAGAATGACTCGTCATCCAGTTTTTTATATCGACTATGCATTCCATTCGTTTTTCAAATTGGTGGTCGTTGCAAACATGTATGGCTTGTTTTTTTTTACCTCCAACCGCCAAGCAACAGATCGCAGCACCATCTCCTCCTCTCTGCTGCACTGTTAACAAAGTCTACTCAACAGTGTTCAGCAGAGAAATGGTTCAGTGCTTAAAATATTCCCAGAAGAAATGGCCAAACGAAAAGTGGACTTTGAAAACGGGGGTTTTCAAAAATGGTGGGGGGCAGAGTATATTTTTGTTGACATTTGAGGCATTGCTTGCAGTGGTAAAGTGGCCATAATTAAAGAATATAACATAAGATGGCACTACGAGACAAAACACGAGGACAAGTACAAAGATCTCAACATACAGCAGAAGCTACAGAAGGTAGTGCCACAGCATACTTAAAGTGAAGCTGTCATGAAAGCTAGTTATATATTGGCAGAAGAAATCGCTAAATCCACCTGGCCATTTATAGGAGTGTTTTTGAAGAGCTGCATGATTAAAGTGTGTGATGTCCTGTGTCCAGACAAAAAACAAGCATTTTTATATGTTAGCTTAAGCAGAAATAATATTGCTGATCGGGTGTGTGAGCTTGCTGATAGAAAAGGGAAAAAACTTCATTGCATGCTTCTTTGCAGTGGATGAGAGCACTGACACGACTGACACTGCACAGCTGGCTGTGGAGTGTGGATTTCAGTTTATGCATTACAGAACAACTTCTGGGTATTAAGTCAACGCATGGCACAACCACAGGAAAAGACATATTTGAAGAAGTATCTAAATGTGTAAATGACATGAAACTGCCCTGGGACAAACTCATGGGACTGATGACTGACAGAGCATCTGCAAAAGAGTGGACTAGCTGGAAGGATGCAGGAGAAGATGCAGAGGGAGAATTCTACATGTGAGCTGACAGTTTATCACTGCATTATTCACCAGGAAACGCTGCGCGGTAAAGCCCTTAAGATGGAACATGTTATGAGCACTGTGACACAGACAGTTAACTTCATAAGAGCCAGAGCCTTAAATCACTGCCTATTTCAGTCCTTTCTGGAGGAAATACATTCTGAACTTGGTGAAGCACCCCCTCACACAGAAGTCGAGAAAAAGTACTCAACAGATTTTTTGAATTCTTTGGGGAAATCTGTCAGTTCATGAAAAGTATGGGAAAAGACTCCACAGTTATCCGGGATGAAAAGTGGTTGCATGAGTTTCTATACGACATAACTTAAGTATCTTACTGCACTAAACCTCCACCTTCAGGGATGAAACCGTGTAATCACAGACTTGTATGATGCAGTGAAAACTTTTTAAGCCAGCCTACACCTGTGGGAGATTCAGATGCAGAAAGGAAATTTATGTCACTTTCCTTGTTCCCAAACAATCACAAATTTTGTCTCCAATGCTGCGTACCCAAATGCGCTTTTAGCTGATAAACTGAGCACACTTCACGCTGAGTTCACACGATACTTTGCTAAGTTTGAAGCACAGAAATTTTATTTAGAACTGTCCAGTAATCCATTTGCAGGTGACATGGAAAAAGCACCTGCAAACATTCACACTGTGGGGCACGCACAATTCCCCAGCTTCATTCCCGAAACGATGTCTCAACTTCACTTACAAGCGGCTCGAATGCTCTGCATGTTTGGTACACCTTTGTGAGCAACTTTTTTCTTTGATGAAGATAAACAAAAATCCAAACAGAAGCAGTCTTACTGAACACCTCCACTCAGAGCCTCAGAACCTAACCCCCAACATTAATGAACTCGTAGCCAAGAAAAGATGCCAAACTAAATATGTTTTTGTGTGTGTGGTGTGTGTGTGTGTGATTTGTTTATAGTTTATTTATTTAATTTTCTGTGCCTTTTCCTGAAATCAAAATGCAGTTTTATTTGAAAGATTTGCACAATTTGACCAGCTTGTTTATATCTGAAATATTCTCATTTTGTGTGAATGTATTGTTTATGAAAATTGATTTGAACAGAATTATTGTATTATTTGTATTTAACTAATTTTATAAAATGTATTAAATTATTCAATTTATGTTATTGAAAAGATTTACAGGATTCTGGCTGTTCAAAAAAAGATTTCTAATTAAAACAAAAAGTCATTTTAGTCTGTTCACTACATGTAAATCTGTTTGGCCCGTGACATACACTGTGTTTTAAATTTTGGTCCCTTCTGTGATTGAATTTGGCACCCTTGACCTACACCTCATTTTTCGAATGCATCACAATTCTGGAATCGATTCTGATCTTAGTTTTTAGAAGCAGATGGAACCCTAGGCACTTAAATGCTCACGAAGAAGAGCGCTTGACTTGTGAGTCATGTAAGTGGTTAAATGTACCTGCACCTCTGCTTTTATGCTTTTATGACGCAAGATTAATGTAAACGCAGCCCACTGTGAACTCTCTTGTAAGAATAAGAAAATACACAAATTGTACAAAATGTACGAGTGAGGTCGTACGAATTTGTACGAATTAGCCATCTCATAAAATACGCATTAATTTGGCTTGAGATGGCATTGGACTGAACATGTTCATTTGTTGAAAAAAGCACAGATTAAAGCCTAATTCACACCAAGAAAGATAACTATAAAGATAATAATATTAGCGTCCACACCAGCGAACGATATCATCTGTTTATTCTAAGCGCATGTGCGTCTGCCGCTTTAAATTCTCGTATAACCCAACGAATGTGTCTATAGCTGTTGATCAGCATTTGTGTGTGCACTGTGAAGCTCCCTCTCTAGGCAGCAGACAACAAAGGCAGCTCACCAGCTTGAGATTGAGCGAATGTTAATGCAACATATAAACAAAGTATTTATCTTCCTTTGCTCTTTTGTTTAGCCTCCAACTCCTGGTGAGCGGTTTTGTAAAATGTTGACATTGTGGATCAGAACATCTCTAGGCTGCTAGCAAAACTATACTTGGATAAATAGTTGGTGGCTTTCTACAACCCACTTTAAAAAACACTCACAAGTTTTTACCTCACAGATAAAGACCAACTCAAGTGCAAACTAAAAATAGTTTTTATGTGCTTCTAACAGGTTGCCGAACAGACTTGTTTTGAAGGACCAGAGGACTGTGTGCTCTTGTTGCGGACTCATGGGATTCTGTGAACCCAAACAAATGTGATTGGAATTTTAATAAAAATGGAAACAACACAACCAAGGGGTACATCAACTTCCGCAAGGACACTCGACATCTGTGTACACCAGAGGACACGTGCTATCCACTTGACTTAGTATGAGAAAACATAACTTGCAGACCAGAGAATGGAGCGTGTGAAGGAATGCCCAGGAGGGTCAAAGGTCACAGACAAGCACATGTTCCCACTCTTTTTGTTACATTCAAGGGTCGTCAATTAGATCTCTAAATTAAGAAATCCATTTTAATGAGTGGTCAGAACTAATAAACAGTTAATGAGGGTCTCTCTCCCTCGCTCATTCCTCTCGTTCCTCTGCATCTCTCTGTTTTAGCCTCTTGTCCTCCTCTTTGGACTCTTATTATTGTTATTATCAGGAGTCTCCCCAGCTCATTTGAAACAAATTAGTCTCATGTTGAGTAAACCTTCACGGCCAATTACAGCGCTCAGCAGAGTGGGGACTCTTCACTGATCTTGAGGGAAGGAAACGTGTTCATTAGGCTGCAGAGAGAGGTGAGAGAAGGTAAGAAGGAAAGGAAGGAAAGAAGAAACACTTGAGAGAGGGATTGACAAGAGCCCCTCACTTCCAGGACGCCAGCCTCCCCTGCCACTTCAAGACATGATAATAATGCGTTAAAGAGACGATTCAACTGTACTCTGGGGCAGAACTTTGAAGTAAGTTGATGAATTTATTAAAAAGAAAAGTGAATAGTAAACAGTACCATTTATTTATTGCCTGTACATTCATTTTATTATATAGATTTTTTGGTTGCACTTTATTTTACAGTACTTGTACTTACATGTACTTATAGTGTACTTACAGTGTATTTATCTAAGAAAGCTCGGGTAATACAAGGTAACTACATGGGTTAGGGTTAGGTTTAGGGGTAGGTTCAGGGTTAGTACCTAGTTTTTACATAGTTATTGTAATTACTATAATAAGTACATAGTATGTACATGGGGAACAGGACTGTAAAATAAAGTGCTACCGATTTTTTTCTATCTTTAAAATAAATTCCTGCATGTCACACCACGGTGAATTAGTATATTAGATTAGTGAAGTGGCTTCCCTCAATAAACTCCTAATGTATTAATATTAAACATTTAATTTATTCATAGTTAGTGAGGTAGTTGTTAAGTTTAGGAATGGGGTAGGCTTAAGGGATGCAGAATATGGTCATGCAGAAAAAGGTTTAATCAAAGCTATTGGCTGGGAACTATATTTGTTCTGTGGGACAGATGGATTTTGGCAGGACTGTAGCTTAGCAGAGCATCGCAAAGCAGCCAGAGAGGAAAACAGAAGCTTAATTCAGAGGCCAGCTGAGAAAAAGGGAAAAGCTCAAGACTGGAGTGTCACTATTTTTACCTGCTTTTGACTTAGGAAAGTTAAAGCTGACAGGAGGGAGAAGAGTTAGAAAACGTAAATAAGAAAGAGAGAGTGTGTGTCGTTATAGGTATCGGAGGCATACGAGAACTAAAAGTGTTCACCAGATCAGCGGTTGAAGACGAGAGAGCAGATCAAAGCAGCGTGGTGAGAAGTACAGGGAGATATCAAACACTGAATAATTGGGTCGTAGAGGCTCAGGCTCTGTGAAGCCTAAATCACAAAGCACTGCGTGTTCAGAACCATCAGAGCAGGAACACTAAACAGAGGATGGGACATGCATTATGCAGGCAGACACCTGCGCACGGGTTCAACAAACTGATCGGTCCTTCAGATCTGGATATATATTTGCAGTTCTTCAAAAGAATGTTTCTAAAATATAGGAGTCAAACAAGTCAATAGATTCAATAATTCAGTGACAGTTTATAATTTGTATAATTATTCTTGATGATACTGCATTTCAATATTATTATTGTTGCTGTTGTTTTAAAGGAATAGTTCACCCCAAAATGTAAATTCTGTCATAAATACGAACCCTCAAGTCATTCCAAACCATACTGATTTCCTTGCAACATTTCTGTGTCTTGATCGTGATAAAATTATTTACTTATCTATGGAGCTTTCAGATTCCATCAAAAAATGTATTTGCATCTGCATCTTAATTTGAATTTCGAAGATGAACAAAGGTCTTATGGATTTGGAACGACATGAGGGTGCGTAAATAATAAAATAATTATCATTTTTGGTGAACTAACCCTTTAACACAACGAAACTGTATCATATAAGCATCAGCCATCAGTCAAGCAGCTGTCTAGATACCAGCATCAGTATCAGCTATTGAAAAACTCATAACAGTCAACCTCTAATCGTAGAGGGAGAGATCAGGTTAGATTATAACCAAAACACATATCGCCCCCTGCTCTTTCCACAAGAAGAGGATAAAAGACTCCCTCCAGAAGGCAGATCTGAGCCACAGCCAAGTCTGCGAGATGGTTTAGCAGCACTGTCATAGCGTTCACAGTGCCTCAGAGCGCTGTGAGGAAGAGGATCTGGATGGGGAACATGTCACACACACACACACACATACCAATAAAGCAGATTAAACTGTGTATGTGCTATAAATACCCAACAATATATCGGTGCAAGCTCGGTGCTGTCATTGTTCGGAGACAAATATCTGATAATAGATTTACTCCGTTCTTACGAACACTTCAATTTCATCTCATCTCATGCATCAAAATCAGACTAATTTTGCTGTTGCTTAATTAACTCCACCTCAAACAGGACCGATGAGAACAGGCACTCATGCAGGAACAAATGCAACCCTTAAAGGAACACACCAATTTATTTTTTTCATTATTATTTTCTTTTAATAGACTAATTTTCCAACTCCCCTGGAGTTAAACTGTTGAGTTTTACCATTTTCAAATCCATTCAGCTGATCTCCGGGTCTTGCGGTAGCACTTTTAGCTTAGCTTAGCATTGATCATTGAATCTGATTAGACCGTTAGCATCTCACACAAAAATGACCAAAGAGTTTCTTTATTTTTCCTATTTAAAACTTGACTCTTCTGTAGTTACATCATGTACTAAGAACGACGGAAAATGAAAAGTTGTGATTTTCTCGGCTGATATGTCCTGGAACTATACTCTCATTCCAGCGTAATAATCAAGGAACTTTGCTTTTGTACCAGGAGTGCAGCAGATGCAGTGAAATTACGCAGTGCCTAGGAAATACTCTGGTGTTTCTAAAAAGCTGTGCACCTTTTAATAGCACAGACCTTTCTCGAACTTAAAATAGCCGATATGCTGGTTTGTGTTTACATTTCCAGGAGAACGCTGCATTTCAAGCCATCTGTTCCATAAAACAGAGACTTTAACACCAGACATATTCAGTCAGGTAGTATCCCAACCTGTTTTCCGCACACACCATCGTTCTCACACCCTCTCTTGGGCTCTGAATCCCTGAGCAGATGTCTTCCACTATTTCTGAGAGGTGATAATAGGCAGGGCATCATTTTTGCTCTTTTCCAATTGACTCTCATTTCTGATGCAATGTACCAGTAAAAACACGAGCTCACAAATGTCAGTCTAATGAACATACGAGCTAATTTTAGGAGGGAGTAGGAGGTTCGTGCTTTCCGCCCAACTGACAGCTGGAAAGCCATAAAACAATAAAGAGCAATAAGACAAATTGATTTTGAGATCTGCTGCTGCATCATGTATCTCTGGCTGAGCAGTACACACATAAACACAAATACAGATAATGCTGATATTAAGCAGATTATTATATGTAATGACATATGAGTATATTATTACATGTAGTATATTATTATTATTAGTAGAAATCCAGAAACAATGTATCCCACTTTTCATAAAAGTATTAAGCAACACAACTTTTTCAGCTTTGCTAATAACAATAATTTTTACCTGAACACCAAATCAGCAGATTAGGATGATTTTAGGCTCATATGATACTGAAATAAATTATAATCATATTTACCAATATTAATGTTTAAAATAATTACTTTTTAGAAAGCATAAGAGATGTATTTTACATATATATATATATATATATATATATATATATATATATATATATATATATATATATATATATATATTATGTTCAAAAAAAAAAAATAAGTTAATGTTATAATATACAGTAGGTAAATTATATAAAAGATAATCTATTAGATGAGGGCAAAGGTAACTTAATATAAAAACAGAAGGAATTGGCATGAACAATTAAATATCCAAATAACACAAATAAATAGTAAATAAAATAAAAATCAATAATATCAGCTGATAACCAATACATTGTTCATTTATTCTTACGAGAAACATCTTACCTATGTATGCCA
Organism: Carassius gibelio; assembly: GCF_023724105.1. Lineage (NCBI taxonomy): Eukaryota > Metazoa > Chordata > Actinopteri > Cypriniformes > Cyprinidae > Carassius > Carassius gibelio. The sequence continues at coordinate 15,813,800 of NC_068413.1, read as the reverse complement.
AACGACACTTTTGTGGCACTGCCACGCTGCCTCCAACATGGTAGAACCTACGGGCCAAAAGAGACGCCACGTTGGCCACGGCCGAGCGCTCGGATGTCATGAAGCAGGGTCCCGTGCCATAAGAGCACAAAGGTGACCGCACGAAACTGAGTGGCATCCCTGAAGAACTCTCTTTTGCTTCCTTCCCTTGAGACTGCAAACTGCAACCTCTCTTTGAGTGTCCACATCTAAAGCCCACGTCTTAACCCGGAACCCCTCACTCCACCCTCTCTTTGGTCATCTATCTCCTATTCCGCTAGCTATTCACACGGAGCCTTTGAACCTTTTGTGACAGTAGAAAGCAGTACCGAGCAGGGATTTACACGGAATAGCTAATGTATTGTTGTGGGGGAAATGTGCACGATGGTGGGGCTTTGAACAGATGTGTTTTTGTCCTAGAGGGCCAAAGTGAGCAGCATAAGTAATGGAGATGGAAGAGAAAGCAGATAATGTTAATGGTATGACATAACACGGGTACAACTGAGTGTGATCCCACAAAATCTGATGAGGCGTTTTTGTATTCAAAAGGACACGTGGAGCACAGGATGCATCAAAACCATTACAGCAAGGCATAAAGAAGCCAGTGCGGGTCAAGAAAGATGTAACTTTAAAAAGACAGATCTAAAGTGAGCTCTTTGAAAACCTAAGAGGGGGATTTAACATAACTCTCTCCGAGGTCCATTGATCTGAATTGTGCATATGGGGAGCGCAAGAGTGGAACTGGAGGGGAAAGTCACTAATTAATTGAAAACTCCTCCAGTTCTCATGATATCAGCTGAACATCCACCATAAATCATTTAGTCTCACAATTTGCAATATGAATGACGTCTTCACATCTTCACGTTCTTGGTGTCCTAGATTTCTCTCGCTCTTCTGTGCTGCACATGCTAGAGTGAAGATGAATTCATCCAAATATGAAATTGTATTAGTCTGTGGCACTGGTTTTTGACCTATGTGTCCTGACTGCTGGTCAAATGCAGGAAGACGTCTATCTCAGACGCAGCAGGCAGAAGGCCTGTAATGTGGCATTTCAACTCTCTTGACTCCAAAGACTCTTCTGAAGTTAGAAAAGGGGAAAGATTAAATAGACGATATTTTCTGCAGGAGAATCAGGGTAAGCTGCAAAAAAATAAACTCAATCTGGCTCTTCAACTTCATCATACATATTTACCAGGGTTTTTTTTTTTTTTTTTCAGGGCATGCACATGGTTGTTACCAATGAAAAATAATGGTCAAATGAAACAACTTATTTTCTTTTTTTTTTTTTTACAGGATAAATAAACAGCAGACCAATTCTACATATGATGAAGCTTAATCATATTATATGAAATTACATTTTACTCAAACTTTAACATTCTATCATGATTCACTCATTGTGTCATTTCAAACCTTCAAGACTTGATTTCTTATGTGGAACACAATAGGTGAAATTGTTTATAATGTGATGGTCACTTATTCACACACAATTACAATGAAGGGAAAGTTCACAAGTCCCAAAAAGGACACAAATGAACAATAAAAGTAGCTCATATGTACTATATTTCATCTTTTGAATTTGTAAATGTTGTTCATTGAAAAAGAATAACTTGAAATGACTTATGAACATGCCAAGCAATGTACTTAAGAAAAGTAGTTTTAATGAATAATGACATAGGTTTAGTCCTGTTTGTCACACAAAGCTATTGTATGGCTTCATAAGATATATAATGTGGTGTCAAATAAACGCATGGACCATTTTTATGGTACTTTTGTAGTACTTTTAATGGTTTTGGAGCTTGGAGTCATTTCAGTCCTCATTCGCTTTCATTATATTGAAAGAGTGAACAGTACATTCTTCAAAAACTCAATTTTTTTCAATTATATGGAATAAGAAAAGCCAAATTTGTTTAGAAGATTAAGTAAACGATGACAGAACTTTTTTGGCTGAACTATCCATTTAACAGCAGTGTCCTCTATGCAAGTCTGCACTGCCAAATATCACATACAAGATGGATTATTTTTCATCTGCTTCTATTATTAATTTGAAAAACTTGGTTATTCAAAAAAGCTGGAGGTATGTCTTGTGGTTATCGAGGGAAAATATAGGAAGTAATTAAAGACCAATGATAGAACCCTGGTGGACACCATTCAAAACTGGTTCCTTCCAGAACTCTCTTGAGAGAACGGCAGGTCCCCAATATCCACGCACCAAATGGTGGATCCAAAAAGAGGAAATAACCACTTACCACATCTTCCCTATCTTAATTAGTAACAATGATGATATAACTGCCTTCACTCACACTGCACCACCACACGTTCAACAAGAACCCCCACTGAGCCCCCACAATCCATCAGAGCAAAAATAACTGCGGTATCTTAATATATTCATGACTGCTGCTCTGACAGCGTTCCCTCCGTGTGTTCCTAGTATTGACATCAAAGAAGCACTGTAAAGCAGGCTGGCGTTTGGGGAGATGTTCAGTACGGTATTGGGCCAATTGGGGAAGCCCCTCCCCTTTGCCATTTACCCAGCACAAGGGTGCTGCAGAGCTGATACGGGTATCTCACAGAACAGAAATGAGTACCCCTGTGAACTGTCTAATCTTCTCCACTTCAGTAAGAATGGCCATGGAGACACATTGAATGGAAATTTGCCTCCAGCTTGGCTCTAATGGTGCTTGTTGTTCAACCAAAGCCTATTAGCTTCTACAGAGTGGATATACATGAAAAGTCATGTCCATTCTCTTGAGCTCACAACTCTCGAGGGATTCCTTAAGACAGCAATGGGGGCCACTGTACATCCCCAAAACCACCTCTTACATTTACCTCATTACACCAAGTTAATGGACGATTAAGCTTGTCTCTTATAATTAATAAAGTTCAATTCACAGACACTGAGACAAAACATCTACACAGACAGAATGGAGTAACGACAGTCAGTGCACAAGGGAGAAAGTAAAAAAGGAAAGGAAATGAAATCAACTAAAATGAAAGGAAATAAAAGGGAGGGGTGAATGTGGGTGAGGGCTGTAAATAAAGGGAATACTGCAGTGAATCACCATCTCTTTTTTCTAGTAAAAAGACCTATTTTCTCTTTGCAGAGGAGTACCAAACAGTCAATGCAGTCAAAAACAAACATAAACTTACAAAACAGGAGCAACCTGTTGACATTATCAAGCAAAACAGCAAGGTCATTCCATTGTGGTGCAGGGATTAATTTATTGCTATTTACACTTTTAGTTTTTTTTTTTTATTTAATATGTAACTACTGATAAATGGCACTATTATAAAAAAATAGCACCCAAAATATCTACTGACAATTTAAATCCTTTATCAAAGTCTCTACAAGTATGAGAAGAAAAACACAGAGATACTTAAAAGAAACATAAAAGAACTGCAGAAAGCACAAAAGGAATGACCCTAGGAGACCCTGGTTATCATCACGGCTCACACACACTCATAAACACCTTTATAGTTCAATTACATTTAGCATAATTTCCCTGTAGTCAGAGGCAGAGGGGATATTTTCACCTGGAGCACCACTAAAGCACTGCACTCCTCTCTCAGACACGTGTTTGATCTCATTTCACTCTTCTATGTTTCTGACATAAATACACTATATGCAAACAAAATGCTTGGTTTTGAACCTAGAACTACATCTTAAATGTACATCTGTATAATTGTTGCACAGTGTTTGCTTTGGTTACTAGCACATATGCATACCACGAGTACCATCACAAGGTTTTCAACATATACATTCATGCATTTAGGAGACACTTTTATCCAAAGTGACTTTTAATCAGCATTAATCTGATGTTAATGCATTCCCTGGGAATCAAACCCATGACCTTACTTTTTGTGAGCACCACGTGTGTTCAGTCATTTCAGAATCACCCCCGGAATCCCATTCTAACAGCAGATCACGACACAGATGGCACCAAAAACTAACCCTGTCCTAATAAATCAAGGCTTTAAGGCTGGAGTTAAAATCCCATCTATTTTATAGCTCCAAAATACCGATGGAAATGCTCTTCATAATGAACCGTAATGGTTTTAATGTAATTGGTATCACAAATCAGATCCTCAATTATAAAATCAGAACATTAAGTTTCACAGCTTGAGAACTAAATAGATGGCAAACATTCAATTAGCCACAGCCTGTAGATTCGTGTTTTGGAGCGGCATCTCTCACCCCCTCCCACAGTCCACAGAGTACAACAGCATTCCTATGTAGTACCCTGGACAGCTCCTCTCAGAGAGCACAGCATTTAAAGTCATGTGTATACAAACCGCAAAAGACACACTGCCAACATCACTTATATTAAAATGCCTCATATCTAGTGTCTAATTGGTTAGCCTGAATAACATGCCTAATCATGAGAATAAACAAGAATATAAAAAAGAACAGTTATGTGATTGATATCATAGCAACGTAATGCATGACTCACCCTTCTCAAAAGCGATATTTTTCAAAACTTCCAGCTCTGCCATTATAGTTGATAACAGGTAAACACCGCATCAAGACCGAATGCCTGTCGGTACGACGATCAGAAAACAAAACGCGCGCTTCGGAATGCAGGTGCCATTGCACTCTTCCATTAAATATATGTAATAGGACACCCTTCCTCAGGAATTTATATGCGGTTACATTTTAATAAATAAATGCTGGCTATAAATTCTAGATGAATCATTTTAAGAAATCCATTTGATTCGAGTAATCAATGCGCGCGGAAAGGAGCTCTCCAGTCTCCGCTCAGTGAGGCGCGCGCGCTCCTCTTCTCTCACTCGCGCTGGTTTCGCCTCATTCTCAGTGACTGATCTCTGCACGAGGCATCTTTCTGCACATATTCGCGAGCAGGAGGAAGGAGGGGACACGAGAGGTTATGTGTATGCTATGAAAGCGATTAAGAGATCAGTGGAACGTAGTCCAACTATTAGTTTCCTTAGTGAGTCTGTCTTTTAAATCAAACAAGGAGCAAATTACTTGAGGAGTCATAGGTCACCTGAGGTGCTTTCGTTTAAGGGATAGTCGTCGTCCACCCCCACCCCCGGGAAAATCCTGTAATTCCCTCATGTCATAACAAACCTGAAGGACTTTCGATGTTATGCAGAAACGTTCGCCTCTATCGCGTCTTTTTCCAAACAGTGAGAAAGAGTGGTGTCTTATACAGTAGTATCTCATCTACACAGAAGAAATAAAGTCATAGACGCTTGGAAAGAAACACGAGGGTGAATATATGAGACTTTTTTTTCGTTTTGGCGTTAACTTCGGCCAGTATTTGTTGTTATTGCAAAATGTAATTCAGAGAAGCATCATAGTTGTCTAGAAGCAACTATTGCTTTGTTAGGGAGAGGTCAGGGAAACTAGCTCACTTTTTGACACTGATGTATAAAACGTCCCAGTTTACCTGAAATCACCCCTATTTCACAGGTATTTGAGAATTAACCGATTAACACACCATCTGATTTAGTTCACTTCTGTGATAAATAAACTTTATTTCTTTACAGATGAATGCGCATGGACACATGGTTGAGATCCATTAGTGGAAGGTTTCTAAAAGATGAAACTGTCATAATGTATTTCTCATTGATCTGTGTGCTGGAGTGTTGGACTGCGGACAGTGAGAGGAAATATGATGTGAGAAATTTGTAAACAGATTTTTAGCAGGCACGTAATGGCCTTCATTACACATTTATCACAAATTGTCAAAATCATTAAATAAACATTTGTTTTCAATGCTTCAGTGCAAAGTTCAAAAATATCCTGTCATTATTTACTCTCCAAGGCCGTTCCAAACCTGTATGACCTATTCTCTACATTTATATTTATGCTTTTGACAGACACATTTATCCAAAGTGACTTACACTGCTCTCACGCTACGCATTTACATTTCATCAGCTCTTGCTTTCCCTAGGAACCCCTGACCCCACACTTCTGCTGTGTGAGATAAAATAAACTACCGCTTCTTATGCGGGAATCCAAAAGATTATTTCTAGGTTGTTAAAACTGCTCATTTCCATACAACTGAAGAATGCAGAATTTCAAGCCTCAAAACTGAAAAGAAAAGCAAAATAAAATGAGTCAATTTGAAAATCTAAAAGTCTTTTAACGCCATTCTGTTTTCTATTTTAATATACGTACACATTTTATTTAGTCCTTTATTTGTAAGCATCCACAATCATAAATTTGCTGAACGGAAACGAGCAGCATGAACATTCTGCAACATCTCTTATTATGTGTTCCACTAAAGAAAATCTAAGAACTTTCGAACAATATGAATAAATAATGTATAAATGCAGATATAAAAAAAAAAAAAAAAAAAAAGATGACAATGTTTTTGGTTGAACTACTCCTTTTCACAGTTATTAAATTTGTCGCAATATCTGACAGATGTTGAAATCACCTCTATTCAGACTAAAATGGCTGTTAAATATGCTCAGTGTGATGTACCAAGTTAAATATGCTCACTCAGTGATTCAATTGGCGAGTACTTCACTGTGAAGTCTCCGTCACACTCATCCATCACACAAGCATCAGTGACAGACGGAAATAAAGCCTCATAAATATAAGCAAGTCTGGATCTTGTCGTTGATTCCTTTGAGGGTTTCATATTCACAGCACATAAATAAGCAGAATTTGTTCCAGACTGTGTGTTTGTGTGTGTGTTTTAGTGCCCTCAAAGTGCTAAATGTTAAATGGGACATTGTTGCTGAAAAAAAGAATAAATCCCGATGGATGTAGAGTGAAGTAGATGTTCCCAAAGCTGTACAGTAGTTTGGAATGAAGCTGGACCAATCAATATTGTCTGAGGATTTTGTTAGGTCAGTATAATGATGGGCTTCCCTGTTCTATGTGTGGCAAGAAAATGTGTCTAAGAAACTGGAAACCTATGCAATAGAATAAGGGACCTGTGGAATCGAAGCAAACACACTGGCTTTTGTCATTTTCCAGGCAGGTTGATCCATCTCTGGCTGCGGGAGGAGTGAAAACGTTTAAAGAATGAATGGGGGGTAAATTACTGCAGCGGTGCAGCCCAGCATCCCACGCAAAGAGAGCCAGACAAAACACCTCCTTCAGACAGACAGCCGGGCTGCAGCCCACAGGGATGATGGACATCGTGCATCAACTGCCCAGCCACTAGACAACAATCACTCTCTCTCAGAGGAACAAACACACCGACACCAGCATACCAACACACAAGTGCCTCCGGTTCATGTCAGTATATCCTACTGGAATATGGGTACAGTAGGTCTAATTAAGCATTAATTTACATGAAAAGCATTAATGCAGATTAAATGCTGATTGTACTTATACATAGAGATTATAGCTAAAAAGGTGAAAAGGTAAAACAATGTAAACACAAAATTTGTTTCAAGTGTTATTTTTAAATTACATTAAATAAATCAAATATTTTCCAGTTGTTTGTGACTGAAAAAATATTTTTAAGAACTATTTTATAGAGATCACAAATACATATATATATATATGTATGTATTTGTTTATTTCTTTACTTTCTATTCAATCTTAAAACAAAAAAGACTTTTCACAAAATATTACACTGCATAAATGTTTTAAATATTGATAAGAAATATTACTTGGCCACCAAATCAGCATATATATATATATATCAAGCTGTCAGTTTTGTGCTCAGCGATGTGGCCTTGGGGACTCAGTCCCATTTAAACAAAAGGCATCAAGTCAAGAAGGACCGATTTCCTTTCCTTTCAGTACCAAAGATGGCAATCCCCAAACAATCCAGCACCAGTGCTTTAATATCATCATGCTGTGAGATACAGCACCACCTTGTGTATACCAGTCCCAAATGCGTCTGATGGTCAAGTAATCAAAAACCACTCTTCACATTTCCTGAGATTTGGAGAAGCGCAAAAATGTTCTGTATAACAACAGCGCACTATGATATATCCATCATACGGACATAAGCCTACCATGGAAGATACTGTTGTCAGCAAGAAAATGGCGGAAATACTGTGGGCTTCCATGCTTGTCCATCTTCCTGTAGCTCATGATGGGATCCAGGAAGGATGGAGAGTGGAATATCTGTAATGGAGAAAAAAAAAGATGTTTCATTTCAGTTGTTAAATATACAGTAGAGCTTATCAAACAGTTTCCAGCAATAAATTAAAATATGCATTTTGCATACATGAAGACATATTCAAATGGTAAAGGTTTTGACCCATGTGCTGTGACAGCTAGAGGTTGATGTCAGTCTCACATCTCATCAGACACAAAGCGCTCTGATTGGAAATGACAGGCGCAGACCTACAGTTACAACACTGACTGTACTGATGGGATTACAAAAGAGATTGTGGAGAAAGAGATGAGAGGGACAAATAAGCAGGGAATGAAAAGGAGTGTGTATGTGTTTTGGGAAGCCTGAGGGCTTGAGAGTGCCTTGAGAGAGTTCATTACACATCCATGTCCATTATAAGTTCAGAATACATAGATGTGAAATGATATGTTGAGATCTTTCCATAGGTGTAAATTACGACATGCAGTATCACCTCTTTAATATTCACACATTTTCTACAATTACTTGAACTGAAAGATTTGTAATTACTTTCAAAACAGTGAGGAACTTCTCACCTAGGAAATGTAACCACAAGTGGTCTTCTGCATTAAACCAGATACATTTTTAAGGGGAAAAGATGACTCAAAATAAAATAAAATAAAATAAAATAAAATAAAATAAAATAAAATTGTAACTGTAATGCTCAATACTATCGCTATACGATTAAATGGAAATCCCATAAAAATCTAATAAAAAAATTGCTTGTTATTTCAAACAAACAAACAGAGAAAGAAATAAATGAAAATAATTAAATTAGTTAATTTATTATATTTTATTATATTATGAAATATTTTGAAAATGTGAAAAAAATGTAAACGATTGTCAAGAAAATAAATAATCCACACCATACACAGTATATGCGAACATTCTAATAATGTGTGTGTGTGTGTGTGTGTGTGTGTGTGTGTGTGTGTGTGTGTGTTTGTGTGATTGCTCTTGTTTTTGTGACATATCAGGACACAACTCTGTATAATGACATGGGTATGACACAGGTATTACAAGGAGAGGGTGACTTATGAAGACATAACCCATGTCCACATTTTTCAAAACACTTATAAATCATACAGACTGAGTTTTTTTTAGTTAAAGAGTTTAATTTTCCTGTGAGGGTTAGGGTTAGGTGTAGGGTTGGTGTAGGGCTATAGGATATACAGTTTGTAAAGTATAAAAACCATTACGCTATGGGATGTCCCCAACTTTTCACAAAAGTGTGTGTTTATTACATTACATTATAAAGTCTTAATTGTATGCATATTTGCTGAATAAAGGCATAAAAGCATTAATTTCTTTTGAAATAAGTGAAAAACTTTTGAAACACTGATAATAATAATAATAATAATAATAATAAATGTTTCTAGAGCAGCAAATCAGAAATGACATTATTTTCTGAAGCAAGCAGAAGAGACTTATTTTTAAAACCTAAAAAATAGATATATATTACATTCTAAAACTTGCGGCACTTCCATAGATAAAAACTAATACAATATGCAGTTTGCTACCCATAATTGGTGGAATGAAGAGCATGTGTTGCTGGATCGTAACAGAAACTATTCACTCTAACAAGAGCCCCCCACAAAGTCTATGCCTTTGACCCTATGGCCTCAGTCTGCACTAATTTCCTGAAACAAGCTGAAATCAGACACTGAAGCAGAAGCCGACGGGGGTCTCGCTTTTTCCGGAACTTTCTCCCTCAGGATGTTCCCATAAATCCCCAGCAGACAGACACGCAACAGGTGCTGGAGAAAAAACCCAAAAAGAGCAGAGATGCAAATGAAAAACGGTTACTTTAAAACTTACAATACTGTACAAACAGCTCAGGAAGCGACTGCATGGGAGGTATTTCAAAGAGAAAGGTCATAATCGGGGACAGTGTCATATTCAGAGCATCCCTGATGTGTATGTGAACCTAGATTCTCGACAAATCAACAAAAACGCGGATCTCTAAGACTCTAAAACATGCTGTAAATGCGATCCATGAGACCTGTTTCAAACCCCTCGCTCCATTCAGCTCTCCTGGTTTCTCTCATCTCGTGATTTGTCGCTTCCTGTCAGGATAGCTGGAATATAAATGTGAGGGTAATCAAAAGCCGTCACGTGGGCTTGAGAAATGTATTCCTGTGACTATGAGGCACATCAGCTATGGGATAAGAGGCTAGCAGCCCCTTTCAGCAGGCATTATCCACACAGGGGGAGCAAATTGAGAATGATTATAGTGTCAGAGCGTGGTAATGTGAGCGCTTGGCTTTTCAATAAACCATGCTGTTTGTACAGTCATAAGAAAGTCCCATCTGCCCCTGAGGAACACAATCTGGTTCAGTGGCGTCCCATTATTAGGAAGTCTAAAATACAACCTTCCTGGATTATGTAAGGCCTGCGTCTCTAGCTTCCGTTGCAGAAGCAAATCAAAGATGGGCTCATTTCAGTAACAAGGCTCACTGAGGGGGAGTTTGATAGACAGTGGTCATATTTCTGTGTAGAAAATCAATACAGATCACGAAAGGTTTTATGCGCATTCACACTGACAATTAAATAGCTGGATGTTTGGCAAATCGCTGTGTTGCTGCCTTTTGTTATTCAGATGCATTAACCATATCTGGGGGTAGATCTCATTGGTAGGCAAATCGTCGCTGCACATTTGCCTAAATTAATAATAAATGCATATGAGAGAGTTTGAGCACAGGGGATCGGGGTGACAGCACTTAAATAGGTTTTACTGTGGGGGTGGGGTCTAACCCTGTGACCCCACACCCCCTCGGACTGTAAAGCAGGACACTTTCCCCCAACAAGCCCCCTCTTCAGAGCCCTCCCATATCCTGCAGAAAAGTGGACGGCCTCTCTCACTCTCCCTGTCAAGAAGAATACATATCAATCCAGCCGAACTGCTGACTCGTGTTTCTGCATCATCATCTGTGTCTGAAAGTCTGTCTCACTCTCAAACAGATTTCTAAGAGACGATGCTGTCGTTTTATTCCCAGAATCTGTCATCTATGAGAGCACCACAATATTTGCTATCGATCTCTTCGAGCTTTTGTTTTCAGTGCCCACTCGCTCCCCCCATGGAACCACTTGCCCTTTCCTCCCACCACACCATCTATTATGCATTTAATTTTCTAGAATGTTTACTGTATAACAGGTCTCCTAGAAGGATATGATCACTCTTTAAAAACAAGTTAGTTATACATTAATTAGAATAGAGAGCTTTGTTATGAATGATTACCAAACTTTTGGAGAACAATACACAGGCTATTTACAGTACTACATGCATCGCTGATGGACCAATGAGATTTGATACATAGAGAAAGAGAAAGAGAGAGAGAGAAAGAAAGAGAGAGAGAGAGAGAGAGAGAGAGAGAGAGAGAGAGAGAGACTCTTTATGTTCAATCTGTACCTTTAAAGTCTGAAAGAAATGCTCATTTCCAGAAATTATATTAAACATGATAAAATGCAAAAGAAAATATTAGGCATTAGAAAATGAATCAGTGATGTGCTATATTAATTTATATTATGTGTCATTCATTTACTTATTCTTACATTATCAAAATATTTACAATAGTCAATTATGGGAAATATTAAACTTAAAATAAATAACTGCTCTACTACATTTCATGACTGAAAGTTCCTGCCATTTCGAGTGTTTCAGTATGACCTTGCGATGGTCAGGTGGTACAAGGTGGAGTTCTCTGAAGTCGCACAATGCAAGTTCTGCAAGAACATGTCATTATTTATGGTTATTCAAACACTTAACGAAAGCACCATAATGATGGCTACTAGGAAGTGCCTGCATTAAAGTAGCCCTGATGAATTCTGACTGTTCTGCTAGGCTGAAAATGAAACACTCAAGTGACAAACAGATCGACAAGGAATCGAATAAGGTTTAACGTGAACTGAATGAATGCACTAAAAGTCTGAAACATTCTTGGCTTGGACTGATACAGGAGGAGTGGCAGGCATATTTACTATGACCCAGAACTAGTGACAGACCCTGGGATCTGTTTCAAGGCCGCAGAGGACTAACTTCACTGAAGCCACACTGAGAACACAAAGAAGACAGTTAACATGTCGTGTCTTCTGTTCTCGGAGAATGAAAGCTGAATAATTAATCGGGTCTCCGCTTCCAAACAGAAGCTTGTTTGCCGCTCCACGCTCCACCCGAGCAGGGGAGCAAAATGATACGCTGTGCTTGGAAAACACTGGAGTCATTTTACCCCACACGTTCCAATGCACAGAAATATGCATCCACTTTGAACAGAAGCTCTTTGCAGTGACAAATACAAGACTGTCTTGGCTGCAGAACCTAACATTTTCTCAAGTGTGTGTCTGACATGTACTTCACCATAATGTGATCATCTGTATGGGGTGTCTTTTGTGTAGCCAAATACAGGTCACTTAATCATTCAGCAAAAATAACGTCAGTGTATCAATTTATTATAATACTTTTAAAAAAAGGGATTTCAAAGCGATTAATCAGTTATGGGTGGACCCTCAAGAGGGTCATCTTTTTTATTGAGCACCATTTTGGCAGATTTAGAGACATAGACGGCACACAATAATTCTAGGTCCATATTTGTCTGGTTAAAGTCTGTAAACAATATACGGGATTTGGAGAAATGTTGAACATGAGCAACAGTGATTGTTTCAAGGCTTCAGGGAACAGCACACACCCAGATAAATTTACCAGCCTGCAAAGTCAGAACGCTCCGTCAACAAGTGTTTCAACAAGTTTTGACTTACTTACCCTCTGAATATTACATATAACATAGAGCAGTCACCTCTGCACATGAGTCGGGATTTGAACAAATGCCCCCTGGATACTGTAAATCCCCTCCACTGGAATTGAAGACCACCTGAGCTTTTTTTTTTTTCTTCTTTTTTTATGCAACACTCTGGATATGTAATGCATTTATAACGTCATTTCAATTCAACCATCTGCCAAACTGTACACCAAGATGAGTATGTAAGTAAATAATAAGCCTAAATGCACTGTTTAAAGTTATTCCTACAGGATTTTAACATTGCACAACGCTATGCGTGTGTGTGTGTGTGTGTGTGTGTGTATAATATATATATATATATATATATATATATATATATATATATATATATATATATATATATATATATATATATATATATATATATATATATATATATATATAATCGTTCACTGAAACTTTATAATATAGACAGTTCATAACAGTAAAACAGAAAGGAAATAAAAGGAAAAAGTTAAACTTTTTCGCATGGTACCATTCAAACTTGCACCTGCTCTCAACAAAGAGTGGAGACAAATCACTTACTTCAGTTTCTCACTCAAGAGTTTGCTTATAATTCCGCTTTGGTTACAAAGTCAGCCTCGACTCTTTTCATTGAAACATTGTGTACTTTTTTTCCTCTACACACGCGTCTGCAGGGTTCTTCTCCCCATGTACAGTGTAACTAAAAGTCTCCGCTCTCATTCAAAAGCTCCGGACTGGTGACTGAACGGATTTGAGGGGAGCAGTCGGAAAAACAGGTGAGGACTTTCAGGAACGGACTGAGAATGCGCGACCATACGCAGGAACAACAAATATCATCACGCGAGAAATGATAACGAGTATGGAAAGCCTTTTTAACATTTATTCTAAAAGCTGTACTAGTATCTTTTTTTCATGTTACTAGTACTTATTTTTTTAGACACTAGTATCTTTTCCATTAAGTACTAGTACTTATTCATTAGGTACTAGTGCTTATTCGTTAACTACTAGTGCTAATTCTTTAGGTACTAGTGCTTATTCTCTAGGTACTAGTGTCTTTTGTAAAGTTACTAGTACTTATTCATTAGATACTAGTACTTAATCATTAGATACTAGTACTTATTCCAATAGTGACTAGTATTTAATTAAACTACCCGTGTTAACAAAAAATAGAACTAGTACTTATTTTTTAGTTACTAGTGACTTTTTAGACCAGAGATATCCTGAACTTAATAGATACTAGTACTTTTTAAATTTGCATTTCTGCCCAGTATGGTAATTGTATGTTGAATATTAATGAGCCAACAACATATAGGAGAGAGATTAATCAGGAAACAGAAACAAGGAGATGGATGTACTTCTTTTTAGAAAACCAAATAGAAAAGAAACAATTATTTTTTTACACAAGCACATTGAAAACGTATTTTTGTCAGTTTTTTAACTGTAATTTCATAAATATAGTAGCCTAATGTGTTTGATGGTCTTTAAGTGACCTCTGCTGGCAGGATGGAGATACGACACCAATTGTATTAGCTGTTATTTTCCTATTTTTCCTCCAGTAAAAACAATAAATATGATACACAAGCTGTATGTGAATTTTTTTTTTTCATATACAGTCTTGCCCAAAAATATGGACACCCTTGGTAAACATGATCAAAGAAGCCTGTGAAAATTAATCTGCATTGTTAATCTTTTTGATCTTTTATTTTAAAAATTCACAAAAATCTAACCTTTCTTTGGATAATAATAATTTAAAATGGGGGAAATATCATTATGATATAAATGTTTTTTCTACAATACACATTGGCCACAATTAAGAACACCCTTAGAAATTCTTATGAGTAAAATAACTCTAAAGTATATTCCCAGTCATATTCACAATTTTGAGCACTCCAGAGTGATTATGAACATGAAATTATCCAGCCATTGTTTCCTGTTTCACATAAATATAAAGAAGAGGGAAAACAAAGCCCAAATGCCCTTAATCATCCATCACAATGAGAAAAACCAAAGAATATATTTCTGATGTGCAGCAAAAGATGATTGAGCTTCACAAATTAGAAAGTGGCTGCAAGATGTGACTAACAAATGAGCTAGAGCAGTGAAAATCCCCATTTCCAACATCAGGGCAATAATTAAGAATTTCCAATCAACAGAAAATGTTACAAAACTGCCTGGAAGAGGATGTGTGTCTATATCATCCTAATGCATGCTGAGGAGGTCAGTTTGAGTGGCTAAAGACTCTCCAAGGATCACAGCTGTTATTGCAGAAAATAGTTGAGTCTCGGGCTCAGAAAACCTTTAAAAAAAATTGTCAAACAGCACCTACATCACCACATGTTGTTTGGGATGGTTACAATAAAAATTATCCTAGCTCATCCAAAAACAAACTAAAGCATATTAATTTATCAGACATGACTGGAACTTCAAATGGGACTGGCTTCTATGGTCAGATGAAACTAAAAAAAATAGCTTTTTAGCAGCAAACACTCAAGATGGGTTTGGTGAACACAGAGATAAAAAGTAAACCATATGTACAATGAAATATACTGCTCTATTTTTGATGTTGTGTGCCTATATTTCTGCTGGAGGTCCTGGACATCTTGTTTAGATACATGGCATCTTTGATTATATCAAATACCAACAGATAAAAAAAAACAAAAAGTGACTGACTCTGTTAGAAATCTTATAATGTCCATGTTTGGATCACAATCAAACACAAACCTCAAAAACAACACAATAATGGGTCACTGAGCACAAAACCAAGCTTCTGCTATAGCCTTTTCCAGTCCTCTGACCTGAACCCTACAGAAAATGAGAGGAGTGAACTGAAGAGGAGAAGCTGGGAATCTGAAGGGTCTGGAGTGATTCTGGATGAAGGAATGGTCTCTGATCTCTTGTCAGGTGTTCTCTAATCTCATCAGGCATTATAGGAGAAAATGTAGAGCTGTTAAACTGGCAAATGGAGGTTTAAAGAATAATTCAATAAAAGGGTGTCCTTAATTTTGGCCAATGTGCATTAGAGAAAAATATTTTTTTTATAATAATATTTCCCCCCATTTTAAATTCTTATTATTCAATGAAAGGTTAGAATTTTTTGATTTTTTTTGATAAAAGATCAAAAGGATTAACAATGCAGATTAATTTCCACAGCCTTCTTTATCATCATATATACCAAAGCTGTCCATATTTTTGGGCATGACTGTAGCACTGGTGCTGCAGACACTGAATGTTTTTACATTAATATTCTGTACAGGGCACCCAAAATCTGTGACGATTCGTGGAGTGCAATTACTGTGAAGACAGGACCAGACTAGAGGAATTCTAGTGCCTACGGTGAAGTGCCTAAGGGGAAGTGAGCCCACTAGTGGACACCCAGGGAAACAGAGACTAGACAGCGTGACAAAATCCAAACCTTGTGGTTTTCAGACAAACATTTTCTTTATTTGAAAAGAAGGCCAAAAGGTATTAATAAAAAATTATAATAATAAAACACCAGGTTTGCTGTACTTGAAGGGCTGCACAATTTTGCCCAATGTTTTTTATTTTTTAGTAAACATATATATATATATATATATATCAATAAAACTAATAATGGTTATGGTTATTAATTCTAAATAAAAACACTAAACAAAATAAGGAACATTACTTTTGTAATAACAATATTTCACTATAATATACAAAACTGAGAAGCCTATACAAGACTAAATATAAATATAGCTGCAAAAAAATGCACACTTCTATAGTAGAACATAAGGAATTGCAATTTTTTTACCTCAAAGTTCTTAATTATTTTAGCTATTTTTACTCAAATTAGGATTTTGCAAGCAATAATGAGTACTCAATGAATTTATTTTTAATTCATACTCGTCGCCGGAGGGCGCCCTCGCGCAGAAACTCTACAAGTGAGACTCACTGATGAAGTTCCAGGAAACTCAGCTTTCGCTGTAGATGTAGCTGAATAACATTCAGATAGACGTTTTACTGATGAAACTTGATGAAAATAAACAATTACTGTGACAATATATGCTTTTATCTCTGCTCTTCAAACCATCGCCCGTATTTTTATGAGAATAAAGTTTAAAACGCAATCCTAATGCAAATTTATTCTGCGTGTTGTATTACCATGTGGACTCTGATTGGACGGTGGAGAGGTACTCATGTTTATGTAATGATCTGTTTAAATGAAGATATCTCCAAATGCATTCTTACTAGTTCTTAATGAGGTTGAAGATATCTCCAAACGAACAGGGACTCGGAGTTATTCTGTTTTTGATATCATCTTTTAATTTCTGACTAGTAATTATTGCAATTGTATCTAGTATCTATTTAAATATAACTAGTAAGTATTCATTAGATACTAGTACTTATGTTTTAGATACTGGTACTTATTCATTAGATACTAGTTCTTATTTAATAGATACTAGTAGTTATTCATTAGGTACCAGTTCTTATTCTTTAGACACTAGTACCTTTTTTTAATCACTACTAGTAACTATTCTTATCTTACTAGTCAGATCTGCCTTTTCACTCGTCTTATGTTATGACTAGTCCAAATGGCTACAGTAGAGTTCAACAAAAAAAATTACTAGTAAAATAAAAAATCATACTAGTAACATTTAGAATAAGTACTAGTATCTAATAAATGTGTACTAGTATCTATTAAATAAGTACTAGTATTTATTTAATAGGTACTAGTATCTAATTAATGAGAACTAGTTTTTAATAAATAAGCACTAGTACCTAATTAATAAGTACTAGTATCTAAAAAAATAAGTACTAGTATCTAATTGATAAGAACTAGTATCTAATAATAAGTACTAGTATCTAATGAATAAGTACTAGTGTCTATTTAATAAGTAATAGTATCTAATGAATGAGTACTAGTATCTAAAAAATACACACTAGTACCTAATGAATAACTACTAGTACATAAAAATTAAGTACTAGTCACTAGTGGAATACATACTAGTCAAAACTCAATAGTTGATATCTCAATGACGGATCCCCATAGAAGTCAATAGCAAAAAATTTTAATTTGTTACTAGTAACAATATAAAAGTTACTAGTCACTATTGAATTAAGTACTAGTATCTAATGGATAAGTACTAGTGCCTAATAAATAAATACTAGTATCTAATAAATAAGTACTAGTATCTAATTAATAAATACTAGTACCTTATAAATAAGTACTAGTATCTAATGAATAAGTACTAGTACCTAATAAATAAGCACTAGTATATAATGAATAAGTACTAGTATCTCATGATTAAGCACTAGTATCTAATGATTAAGTACTAGTAACTTTACAAAAGACACTAGTGCCTAAAGAATTAGCACTAGTACCGAAAGAATAAGCACTAGTACCTAATTAATAAGTACTAGTACTTAATGGAAAAGATACTAGTATCTAAAAAATAAGTACTAGTAACTTGGAAAAAGATACTAGTACAGCTTAAAGAATAAATGTCAAAAAGGCTTTCCATATAACGAGGCATTGTCGTTTCAATTTGCCAGTAGTATTAATCGGTTCCTGTAGTATTTTAAAGGCATGTTTCAACAAAACTCAAACCCTAAGAACTTACACGTGGACTTTATTTATTTAAAAATATGTTAACCCTTTATTCACTTTAGTATAGGGACCGATTCTCACTATTAACTAGTTGCTTATTATCAATTGACTGTTTATTAGTACTTATAAAGACCATATTCTACATCCCTAATCCTACCCAATACCTAAACTGTATAACACCTTCCTTTACTAACTATTAATAAGCAGCAAATTGGGAGTTTGTTGAGTCGTTGTTAATGGCTTGTTAATAGCAAGAATTGAACTATAAAATAAAGTGTTATCAATCCTTATATTAGGTATTATTGATAAAATAAAATAGTATAAAAATAAAATAAAATGTATTGCTTGTTAGAAAACATTGGCTCTATTTTTTTGACCAAATTATATAATAAGAGAAACTATGATATAAAATACTATTTTATTTTATCCTGTTTGTTATTCTATTCATAGATGTTATATTTAAATAGGCTACATTTGAATTTCAGCGTGCTATCACAAAACCTAAAATGTGAGAGTCGGGGAGCTTAACATTCCAGGCTTAGAATTTGATCAAATGAGAAGAGAGGAATTCTGTTCCCTCTCCCGCATGAAAAGAAAGGGCATATTTGATATCTCTCACTCGTTCCACAGTGTTCACAGGTCTCTCTGTGTAACCGCCAGTGTACTGAGTCTGGGTTCAGAGTCTGCTGGTCTCGTACCGAATGCACCTTTACAATTCAAAACCGTCTGTCCAATAAGAGCCATAGTCGCAAGGGACATTTGCACAATAAAGACTGAAAGGAGGGGGCAGGCCCCTTCCCCAGTCATTTCCTCCCCCTTCTGCCCATTAAGAGTAGATAGACTACTGCCATTGAGAACTGATGCGAAAACAAAACCTCTACCAGAGGACCCCCACTCTCACTGTTGAGCAGATCACTGGGAGGCCCATTAAATGTTAGTTAAACCTCTTTTTAGAGTCTACCAAGTCTGAGATTACATATTCTCTCCCAGTTGCGATTTGTTTGTTCTTTTTCAGAGAATTAAACCCATCAGGTATAATTTTGAGACAATAATCAAGAATGACTTATGTTGAGATGCCATATTTTTGTAGTTGGTACATGCAACATATGCTGACATATTCACTTTCACAAAAACATTGTTGACATTTCAAATGTATATTTAGTCACTGTCAATGAAACAAGTACAATTCAGCTGTACAACTGTCTTCTGATAATATTTCTGAATATTACTTGTCTTTTGAACCTTTATCTGCATCTTTTAGATACGTTTTCTTACATTCAAGCACCTTTTTTCCTTATTCTACCCTCCTTTCCCGATCTCCAAAGTACTATGGCCTTTGGGACCCTGAGAAGGTGGCACCCCCGATGCACTTTGTCTTCTGACTGTGATGTTTCTATAGTAATGGGGATCCCTCCTTCTCATTCTATCCATAGGGGCATCGGTAGACCCCCACTGCCATGTCATCGTGACAAAGCACTCCCCCGAGAGGTCTGTGGGATGTGGATTTATGGGAGGAGGGAAGAATACAAAGGCTTTCCAGTTGTCAGGAATATGACGGTGGTGTCAAACGCTTCAGGTGTAGGACAGCATGAATAATGTGATGGATTACACAAAAATGCAACGTGATAAGAATGTCCATCTTCGTGTTGTGTAAATAAGGACATGTGTTAAGAGACAGGTTAAAGCAATGAGCATAAAAACACATGGACATTTCAATCAGTTCAAGTTTAATTTCTGCTAACATCCTCCTTGGCAATCAGATCTGAGATCAGAAATATAGCGCATTTAGAATAAATACTTCAAACAAAACAACTCTGCACATATTTCACTTCTCTTTAGCCCCTGACATCCATTTGAAGAGTTTTTTTTTTTTTTAACTGAGATGAATGTCATATTGTTCCTCAAGGTATTAGCAGCTCTCTCCCAGCGACTCTCTTCCTTCCACAGGCCTTTCCCTTTTTTCTCTGCTCTGCTCTCGGCCCTCAGAAAGTGCTTACAGAGATGCCAGGAGATCCCAGAGTGAGAGTCTAGACCCACAGAAGGAGAAGTCCTAGCCAATCCATGTCTCAAAAGTTCCTCATTCACACAGCTGTTAAAGAATGAGCCCTAGAAAGAAGACCAATGGGTTTCTTTTTTTTTTTTTTTTTCAGCAAAAAATTTGACTTATAACATAAAAAATTCTAATATTTATTATTTAATAATTTTGATTTAAAATGTAATCATTTGTATTCATGTTTCCAGTTGCTTGTGATCAATATGTTTTAAAAATCATTTTGTAGAAACTGCATACAGAAATGCAAAGACCAATAAAAAAAAAAATAAAAAAAAAATGGGTATAGTACCAAGTAGATTTTCTCACTGTAATTAATACTTTTAAGACTTTTCTAGGCTTAGAAACAACACATTTGAGATCCCCTGATATTTCCAGCTTTTCATGATAATGTTCTGTGTTAAATTGTATGATATTAGATCTAAAGTGGTGGTTCTTAACCAAGGGCCAGGACTCACTAGAGGGCCTCAAAACTCAAAATCATTTATAATAATTAAAGCATTAAATACAAGCTAAACAAATCAAGATATTTCTTATTTCAACTCCATTCAACTGGATCCCAACTTTTTTTGTCTTTGAACAGCTCAGGCTTACTAAAAAACAAGATAGATAGATAGATAGATTGATAGATAGATAGATAGATAGATAGATAGATAGATAGATAGATAGATAGATAGATAGATAGATAGATATTAATTTTACAATTTTACAAGTGTAAACATTTTTACATCTGGAAAAGTCATACACATTAATACAATCTCATAACTCTGTGGCCACTTTTATAATAAATATACTTCTTTATATGTTATGCATAGCTTGAAAATAATAAGGAAAAATGTTTGAGTATAAGTAAATAAACAAGGTCTTTTTTTGAAAACTGTTGAGGAGAATTGGGTCTTGCAGCCAGAAAGGCTGAAAACCACTGCTCTAAAGTGTCTTTCTTCCTATCAAAGGCTCTAATTTGTCAAGAAAACAACTTTCACAGTGGCATCTGACCCTGTGCTAATCTGGTATATCGCACCTACCCTGTTAACCGACACCAGGCAGTGGAGGGTCTCGCTCTGTCGGGCGATCAGTCGGAGCCACACCGTCTCAGCTGTTGACCAATCCAGTCCTGCCCTTCTGCGGTCAGCTCCACTCCAGCCAGACGCACATCCAGAAGGGTCACGGGCTGACCCACAGAAGCCAGTGTGAGTTCTCATCTCTAGCCAACAACCCTTTTAAACGCTAGATCAACGGGACTCTATTTCAAAGGGCTTTTACGATGGCAAAACAGTTAACGGAGCCAGTTTAAAGCAGAGAGACATCTAAAGGATTTAAAGAAAGGATCATTTTCTGTGGTCTGGGAGGACCATTATGTAAACGAGACCAATAAGGTCATGCTATCCTGAAGAGTGTTAGTCTCGGTGGTGTACTGGAGAGAGCTAGATACGTCCATATGGTACAAGCACCAAGAGGTCAAGCTTAATAAGAGGCCATCTGTGAATCACAGTGACATTAACAGATATAATCGTCTTGGCTATTCTTCAGGGAGTTGATATGTGACTGGTATCGCACATTTAGATCGCATTTTGAAGGCATGGCGGGTCTATAATAGAATTATTCTGACTGTCTCTTTCCACTAACTGATTTACAGCGATCCATTTAAAAATATTAAAACGGCATCTTGTAGATGTGCAAATGTTAACAACTCGGTGGCAATTTGACATAGTTCTTAAACAATTTGAGGTTTTTCTGGGTCTGGAGTGTAACCATAGAATGACAAGAGAGATAAATCCCATGTGCTTCGTTGACTTAAAGGGTAGTTCACCCAAAAATGAAAATTTGATGTTTATCTGCTCACCCCCAGGGGATCCGAGATGAAGGTGACTTTGTTTCTTCAGTAGAACACAAACAAAGATTTTTAACTCAAACCGTTGCAGAGATGCACAATTATGAAAACTGATAAAATTGCTGTCTAAGAGAAGAGTCATAATTGAGAGCAGCTGTTGAGATGAAGACTGTGGTCCCGGAGACAGCTGTGAAATAAATGTGCAGGCCTACTGAAAGAACATTTAAAATGGGGGCAAGTGGTTCCTTACGTTTAGTAAGCGGGCGACTGAGCAAAGGGACATAAATTAGAATGTGTCCCACTTCAAGCCCCTTTTCGGTAATATTTTTTAGTCTTCTTCTGATACTGATGTTTCCCTCAATGAATCGTGCTGGAATATCAGCTGCAGAGCCAAATTTTGTAATCTGCAAAACAAAGACAGGAAAATTTTAAGACGAAAAAATAAAAACATTAACATAGTTCCAGGGCAGTAGGAACCTCTGCTGGTGAATGCCATAACTGCATCGTCATATTGGAAGAAAGCATGTTTTCCCATTAAAATATCAAGCATAACATGTCACAATTACCTGACAGATAGCAATAAATCAGTTTCCCTGAGACAGAAAACAAGTGTCTGTGAGAGCACAATGCTCTGCAAACAGCAAGAAAAATACTGTAATATACCGTGGCTAGCTGGCGTGTGCAGTGTTGCCAACTAATTTTCAGGGGAAGTTGCTAAAGGCAGGACAAATTATTGCTAAAAGTTGCTAAATGACATTGTGATTCCACTGCACAATGCATCATTATGTAATCACAACTCGAAAATGCACTGAATATACAATCAGATATTTTAAATCTCAGCAAAAGAAATATGATTATGAATAGGATTTGAAATGTTAATTTGAATCTGTTGGTAAAACTAAAATATTAATATAATAATAACATATTGTTTAATACAACTAGTGCTGTCAAACGATCAATCGTATCCAAAATAAAAGTTTTTGTTTACATGTGTGTGTAGGCTACTGTGTAGCTATATTTATTATGTCTATATAAATATACACACATACATGTAGAAAGAAAATTATATATTAATATATATTGTGCGTGTGTGTGTGGGGGGGGGGGGTATATACACAATACATACATGTAAAAAAAACAATTTAGCTTTTATCACCACCCATTCAATTCAGTAATAATTCAAATCGACTGAACGGGTGGTAATAATAGCTCTAAAAAAAAAAAAATGGTAGCCACGCCCCAATATAAAAACGAAGACATTAGCATTAACACTTTCCTCAAACTTACAGAGAAATAAAAGCATGTCATCAAGCATGTGTTGCCTTTTTACCAGTCTAATGCTCCTAGCTATGATGAAAAGACCCACGAGACCAAGACATTTGCTGATGTTCTGTTGGCGAGCATATTAAAATATACAAATATCAACATAGCAAAATATAACATTTATTGTGTCTTGCATGGATAGTTGGCATATAATTCGTAGTTCACAAACTCATATCTCAATACAGGGAGCTGTCATTTTTCTACATCATTAAAATTAAATAAAATGACACAAAAGATGTGCAAATCTGTTACTTAACCGGACGAACGTTAAGTTATCGTAAGCAAACTGTGATATATGTACAATGATATTATTAGAGAGCTTGTTCTCCCCGTTCACATCTGAAGGACCCGAGCCTGCAGTCGGAAAGAACTACAAAATGAAGCCACGCCCACTGTTTAAGGGTAGCGACTTAGGACAAAAGTGAAACGCGTTTTCAGTATCACATGTACAAACTGTATAAGGGAAATCCTTAACACAAATGGGTCTGATTTCCTTTCATTTATTTGTATACAAGTTATGCATTTTTTTTTTTTTTTTACGCAGAGATTGGGAATGTTGATAAAAACGTTCCTTGGAACAGTTTACAAGTATTTACAAAGATCAAAGTCACACTGCAGCTTTACCCTCTCCTCAAACTTCTCTCCCCATTATATGACACAAATTAAGATGGACGCTTAATGAAGAGTACAAATATAAAGACATTTGCAAATTTTACAGTGGGTCACATATTTAGTAATACAGTACAGTATTTTACAGGGATCGTTGACAAAAAAAGAAAATTCTGGCATTCAGTCCATGTTCTGTCAAACTCATTTGGCTTTTTGGAGCACAAAAGAAGATTTGTCAGTATGATAGCCTCAATCATCATTCACTTTCACAAAAAGATGATGTAAAAGTAAAAATGAATGGAGACGGAGCAATAAATCAAGCAAAAATGAAAATGCTGTCTTCATTTACTGAACCTGAGTTTCTTTTTTCTGTTGAACACAAAAAATATATATTTTGAAGCATGTTAAGAAACAAACAGTTGACTAGACTTCCACAGTACAGCGAAAAAAAAAAAAAAACAGTTTATCAGCATTATTTAAATTGCGCCTAATGTCCCCTCTTTTATGTTTATTAAAGAAAGTCATACAGTTTTGAAGAATGGAGATGAGTAATCAATGACAGAGCTCTCAGTTTTGGGTGAACAATCTCCTTAAATATTCCATAGTCAGTGAAAAACAACTTAGTAAAAGTGCTGGTGATTGTATATATATCCCAGTCAATGTTTCAGTTGTAAACTCTAAGCATTCCTCTCCACTAGTCTAAATCATTTACAGAAATTCTAATGATTAACTTTGACATGGATTTAGTGCTAACAAAATAAGTTTCATGAATAATAAGTTCAGTCATACACATTCAAAATTAATTGAAATCACTGGCCATAACAACAGAAAAGAAAAAGCAGGGGAAGAAAGTGGTAATAATAAATATAGTCTTTGACAATATAATTTTTTTCTGGCCTTGCAGAAGTTATAGTTCAATTTCTTCACCTCATTTTTTATCGATACCTAGATCATTTAAGGTAACAGTGATTATATAAAATAGAAACCAACACCGAACATAATGGAAAACAACATAAAACCATTTCAACTCTAGAACCAATTTCAATAGTACTACAACCAGTTTCACTCACAGTTATGTCAATGATGAGACAATTTTGGTCTATACACCTAAAGAGCTCAAACAGAATTAAGTCTTTCTGCAGAAAGAGCATAAAAACTGAAAATATGAATTTTGCAGCAACTTCATCATACATATGTCATGTATAATATATCAGTCTTTTTGGGAGAACCTTGTATGATATTAGAAACAGAAAAGCACAAGGCACAGGAACTCAAGTATTTAACAAAGACAAATGCTTGATTAAATAGGCATCTGAAGAGTGAATGTCATGCCATTACTGTGTATCATGTACTTCACACGTAAGCTAGTGCCATCTCTAGATGTACAGATTTCAATTTGGCATAAAAGCTCTGATGCTTGGAGATAATGGAACAGATATGCCAAGAACTGAATAGAACAGTATATTCTACTATTTCTGTCCTCAAAGTGTTTAAGCCTGTCTACAAGCCTGCCGTGGGATGACAAAAAGAAGTATTCACTCAGAGAAGGAAAGAGAGGGCAAGCCATGAAGTAACTTTACAACAAGAGACAGAGTCCAGTAGAGATGCTATTTGGCCACCCTGCAATGCCACGCAGAGGGGCTCTCTTCCTGTAACCGCTTCATTTTTTTCCCGAAGAACATCCACCAGCAGAGACCGATCACAACACACACCACAGACTCAACGTAGTAACCGTCCAGCGCTGTCACACACGTGCCCCCATCTCTGACACAGAGCTGAAGACAATATAAGAACATGTTAAAAATGACAGACATAGTTAAACGTCACCAATGAGTAAATGCCTGGGAATGGGATTCGATTAAACACTTACCCCTGCTTCTTCAACCGAGCCGCACGTCTGTCCTGGGGCTCCCTGGCACTCTTTAAAGGTGAAAGGGTCTACCAGCCACAGAGCTAGAGTAGAGGGCCAGTTCCCTCCTAGATTAGTCACAGTGTTTAGAAGGGTCATGTAGGTGCCCCCTATCACAGGGTCACTGACCTTGGCGTGAAAGGCCATGCAGGCAACATACATGCTGTATAGTGCCACCTAGTGGAGAAAGACATTTCACAGTGAATACACAAACCTAAATAATTGCTGATCAATTAAAGGGGGGGTGAAATGCTATTTCATGCATACTGAGTTTTTTACACTGTTAAAGAGTTGGATTCCCATGCTAAACATGGACAAAGTTTCAAAAATTAAGTTGTACGTTTGAAGGAGTATTTTTGTTCCAAAAAAACCTCTTCCGGTTTGTCACAAGTTTCGGAAAGTTTTTTTCCAGAGTATGGCTCTGTGTGACGTTAGATGGAGCGGAATTTCCTTATATGGGTCCTAGGGCACGTCTGCCGGAAGAGCGCGCGCTCGCGTATAGCGAGGCTGAGCACAAACATTTCACTGATCATCAGAGCGATTCACTGATCAGAGCGAGAGCGTCGCGAAAAGTCACTAAAGAAGTGTGTTTTTGGTTGCCAGGGCAAGACAACCCTGCACAGATTACAAAAAAAAAGGGACTTAAG
The DNA here is from genome assembly GCF_023724105.1 of Carassius gibelio. Lineage (NCBI taxonomy): Eukaryota > Metazoa > Chordata > Actinopteri > Cypriniformes > Cyprinidae > Carassius > Carassius gibelio. The sequence continues at coordinate 15,787,018 of NC_068413.1, read as the reverse complement.
AGGCATTAAGGGCATTAAGGGATCAGTGGATGGAGTTTATTTTTACAGAGCATCAACGGAGTTGTGCAAGTGTTTTTGTTTGTTCCCTGCATTTCGGATTGCACATCGTTTATTTCTTAAGGATAATGCAGTCCCAACGATAAAGGGTCACGATCGTGTGTTGGAACCGCAGGCGGTGAGTAAAACTGCTTCAAATATCTCTGTGTTGTTAACTTAGCTATCAGCGCGTAAGCACATAAAGTAAACAACATGCGATGTTGTCATCAAACTGCACTTTCCACATGTACAGCTTAAAAAAAAAAGAAAGAAAAAAAGACGACATAAAGTGGAACTTAGTCATTTTCCAAAACCGCTAAGCAAATATATACAGTTTCAGTACATACCACATAGAGACGCCTTTGCTGATGCTGCTCGTTAAATTTCAGCCATTGGATCTGTGTCACAGCTTCCAAACGCTCTCGACGCAAAAGCCTACTGGCGCTCGTGATTCTTTAGCTCCGCCCACACGTCACGCCTCTAGGCGCTCGTGTTTTTCCAGGAAAAATCGGTACAGACTATCTTTCTCTTATAAATATAATAAAAATAAAGACTTTTTGGAGTTATGAAGGATGCAGTACTACTCTATAGGTACTCAAGATTAACAGGATATTGAGTGAAAATGAGCATTTCACCCCCCCTTTAAAAAAAAAAAATAGCCATCACACGAATGCGGTTTTTGTCCCAGTGGCACGAGTGCAAATCTGATTTCATACAACAGTTCAGTAAATAAAGTTAATATATTGTGTTGTTTTAAACACAGTTTTGTCTATTTTTGCTCAGTTTTGCCAACAAAGATATTACTTAAAGCCACGGCACAACTGTTGCGCGTCTCCGAGCAACACAGCGGTGATTCTGAATCAATCTGCGTTTTGAACAAATCATGTTAACCAATGATTCAAAGGGCCATTCATAGAGAGAGCCGTTTACTTCAGAACTGAATGAATCAGCCGTTTGAACGAATCAAATGAATGAATGAATGAATAAATGCATGACTCATAAAGACATTTACCGCCACCTGCTGGTGGCTTTAGTTTCTTATTAAGAGTATTATTTCATTTAAAAATAAACAAACTTTAAGGGATTATTCACACCTCCAAAAATTTAATTATGTCATAATTTACTCAAACCTGAATTATTTACTTTCTTTTGTGGAACACAAATAAGATATTTTGAAGAGAGTTGGTAACAAAGCCATTTTGGTTACCAGTGACTTTCATTGCATAAAGGGAAAAACAGACAAAAAAAACAAAAACAAAAAAAACATATACAGTGCTTTTCAAAAGTTTGGGATTAGTATGATTTTTTTTTTTTTTTTTTTTAAGAAGTCTCTTATGCTCATCAAGGCTGCATTTATTTGATCCAAAATAGAGAAACAAACTGTAATTATTGCATTTTAGAATAACAGTTTTATATTTTAATATACTTGGATAATATAATGGATGAAGCAAAGCTGAATTTTCAGCAGCAATACTCCAGTTTTCAGTGTCACGTGATTCTTCAGAAATCATTCTAATATGCTGATTAAAATCAATGTTGAAAACTGTTGTGTTGCTTAATATTTTTTGGGACCTGTGATACTTTCAGGATTCTTTGATGGGAAAAAAAAAAGGTTTAAAATGTAAATGTTGCAATATACACTACTAATCAAAGGCTTGGGCTCAGTAAGTAGTTTCTTTTTTTTAAGAAATCAATACTTTTATTTAGCAAGGATATATTAAATGGATAAAAAGCAATATAAGACTTATATTGTCAGAAAAGAGTTATATTTTGAAAAAATGCTGTTCATTTTTACTTTTTATTCATTAAAGAATCAAAGAAAAAGTATCACAGTTTCCAAAAATAAAATTAAGCAGCAGAACTGTTTCAACACTGATAATAAAGCAGCATATTAAGAATAATTTCTGACGGAACATGTGACACTGAAGACTGGAGGAATGGCTGATGAAAATGCAGCGCTTCGTCATAGAAACAAAATATATTTATTAAAATATGAAACCAATACTAGAAATTGGAATATATTTTTTTTTTTTTTTTTTTTTCTGATCAAATAAATCCAGCCTTGATAAACATAAAAGACTCCATTAAAAATCTCACTGAACCCAAACTTTTAAACCACAGTGTACATTTACCAAAAACGTCACTGATCAAACTGCAGACAGAGTTAATGTAAACTAACCTGATGTAGTGCATAGCTCAGCAGCACAACAGCATAGTAATACACAGGGAAGCCTTCCTCCTGCCGAACACTGGGGGTCCACCAGACCAGCAGGGCATACTCCAAACCAATCAGCAGCCTTTGAGGAACACAAGCCACAGCTTTCCTATTACTCTACCCAATGCATGCATTCCCTCTAATGATTACACATGCGGCTGCGGCTAATCTGCTGTACGTCACAGCTCTTAAAGTCAAGAATCCAGAGATGTGTGGGGATTTAGTTTGTACCTGAATGGGAAAGCTTTGTAGAAAATGTCAAGTGGACGTGGTCCAGCTGTGTATTTACTAATAAATAGAGGCAGCAAGATTTGCAGAGGCACCATGGGAACCGCCAACAGAGCCAGCTGCTCTTTAGGAACCCCAGCTTCCACTAGCTTCAGCCCCGTCACGGCATCAGCTGCCGAGAAACCGATCTGAAAGTAGTGAGGAAGAGGAATGAATTAGACTGATTTGCATAGAACTATTATTAAGTTACAGTAGTTAAAACAACAGGAAGATGACTAAAGTAAGGCTCGGCTAAGTGCCATTACCTTAGCAGTCAGCAGAAGGACACAGAAGGTGAAGACAGTGGGCATTTTAATTATGGAGAGCAAATGTTTGTAGGTCTCCATAACACTCTGTGTCTCCTCTTTAGGCTTCTTCTTAGCATGATGCTGTTCGTTGTTTTCTTTTTTCAAGAGAGCAACCAGAGTGGTAGACACAATGAACACGATCCCCCAGAAAAACAAGAAATCTGAAAGAGAGCAGAGCAAAGTATCAGTAAACCTGCATCTCTAGTCACATGACTGCATTGATTTAGGTCGATTTAATAGTGAAAAAAAAAAAAAAGTATATTGCCAGATGGAATCAGTAAGATTTTTAAAGCTTTTGTTGTTGTTTTTTGTTTTGTTTTTAAGGTCCCTAGAGAACATCAAGGCTGCATTTATTTGATCAAAAACATGATATTGTGAAATATGATTGCGATTTAAAATACTGGTTTTGCTTTTTGATATACTTCAAGATATAATCTATTCCTGTGATGCAAAGCTGAATTGCTGAATGAGCGCTGCTTAATATTTTTCGGAATCCTATTTTAAGGATTCATTTTTTAACAGAAAGATCAAAAGAACAACACTTATTCAAAACGAAAACGCTCTGTAACAATAAACAAAGATTTTACTTTCACGTTTGATCGGTTTAATGCATTCTTGCTGAATAAAAATATTTTTTTGGTAAAAAAAATAAATCATATATATATATATATATATATATATATATATATATATATATATATATATATATATATATATATATATATATATATATATCATATTTTTCGGACTATAAGTCGCATTTATTTAGCACCAAGAACCAAGAGAAAACATTACCGTCTACAGCGAGAGGGCGCTCTGTTTTCAGTGTAGACCCTCTGGTGGCTGTAGATGGTAATGTTTTCTCTTGTTTCATGTCTCTTGGTTCATTTCTCTTGGTTCATGTCAAATTCATTTTGATAAATAAGTCGCACCTGACTATAAGTCGCAGGACCAGCCAAACTATGAAAAAAGTGCAACTTATAGTCCGGAAAATACGGTATATATTAAATAAATTGTAAAATATACCTGAGAGTGTTACAATGCCCCGCTCCTGAGGCTCAAACCTCAGATACTTGTTGCAGAAATCAGCAGACTCCAGAGCCAGGAACAACACATTTCCTAGGAAGTATCCAGCCGTCTGACCCACAGAGTTACAAGTGGAAGCATAACCCACATTCTCCCTGGACAGCATAGTCAAAGCCCAGCCATCGACGGCAATATCTTGCGTGGCTGCGAGGAAAGCCAGCATGAAGAAGACTGCGGTCAGAGTGATCACATCAGGCCCCTTGTGTCCATCGGTCTGAAGCATTGCGTCCACCGAGACGGACAGGTAAAGCATAAAAAGACCCAGCAGGTACTGAGTGGGCACCAGCCACGACTTCCTCCTGCCAAACTTCCGCAGGTACAGCGAGTCCACCAGGGGAGCCCAGAACAGCTTTAGACTGAAGGGCCAAAAGACAAAGCTGAAATAGGCCTGGTCCTTGTAGCTAACGTTCTTACTCTGCATGATGAGCGGGATGCTCCCGGCCAAGCCTAACGGAATGCCCTGAAGCACATATAAAAACAGTAACAGGGCCACATTGCCCAGTTCTCCTTTAATTCCGTGACTCGCATTCGTCCGTCCATCAGCTCGTTCTGAGCTTGGCAGAAGAGCCTCCCCGTCATCCTCCACTCCTAGCTTGGATTCCCTTTCACTCTTATCCGAGTTGGACACCACA